>NW_007930858.1:0-55930 GCF_000280675.1 Beauveria bassiana ARSEF 2860
GCTACTCGCTTATCTGCGCCGCTTGTCTTATTAACTTATAATTAAAAGAGATAATATTTCTTATAGTTTTAATAATAACTTTTTTATCTTTCTTATATCTATTTTCTATTAGATTTCCTGGTATTCTAGAGCTTAGCTATACTATTATTGTCTTTAATAATCTTATAACCTAGTATAATTCTTAAATCTTTAATAAAATAATATTATATATCTTTAATATAATTAATTTCTTCTATACTAAGGTCCTAATTAATAGTGAATAACTATATTTAATATATTTACCTACCCTTAAAGAGATAATATCTTTAAAATAGTATTATATATAACTTAATAGTCTAGGTATATATGTTATATAAAGCCTATATATAACCTATATATAGCTATCAGTAGCTAGAATCTAACCAGTACTAGCTAGCAAGAATTAAGCTTCTATATCTTTAACTACCATTAGTTATATTACCTTCTTAGGTATAATAATATCTATAATGTTATAGCTAGTAGATAAAGGTATTATATCCTTAATCTATATTATACTAAAGAAAAAAACGCTCTTATTCTTTTCTTACTCCCTCTACGCCTGCTACTACCCTTACCACACCTAACTCTCTCTTTATCATTATAGCTTATGCTTACCTCAACTGTCTCCTCTACTAATATTCTCTCCGGATACTCCCCTATATCTTCCTCCACCAATTCGCCGTCCACTTCCTGACCGATATGCTCTCGCGCCATTACCTTTAGCTTCGCCTGCACCGTCGCATCCTGCTCGAGCTCCTGCCACAGCCCCACGTCCCACTCCTCCACGTTCTCACTCAGACTAGACTTCTTCCACGGCGGCCACTTCCACACACCACAGAGAATGAGGTGTCGCTTAATTACCTTCATCGTCATCTCTAAAAGCCATAACGTGCCGAGGACGGCAAACAGCGTCGCCCACCAGACGGCGTCCGGGCCCCATTTGTAGCGGAAGCTATGCTTGACATCGTACGGCCCGGAAGCGGTAGCGGCAAATATGCCGTCGAGGAACGAAATCCACGCGAACCAGCCAATCGTAGTGACAAAGAAAGAACCCATAACAATCGATGCTTTATAGTGCGTCTCAAAGATAAACAGCTTCCAATTGATCCACATAACACCCGTGGTAAATGTGAGTGTACCGAGCGCATATAGACCTTCATCCCTAGCGCGCGGGTGTATCCAGCCGTAGCCGGCCCATACGCCGTACCAAGTTATGACACCCTCGATGGCCGCGAGGAGCATCCAGCGGGCATACTTCCAAACATTCAGACCCATGTCGCGCTGGCCGTACACGTACAGCTCCGGGATCGCCAGCAACGTTTCCGCACGCAAGTCCTGCTCCCAAATGCCCATGCAAATCGTACAAAGACTAGTAAACAGCGTATTAAAGACTGTGAGGCTAGTAGCTTCATACAGTGAGGTACCCGTGTATCCGTTGTAGCGCTGGTAGATGGCCTGCGGGAGGTAAAAGAACATCTCCTTCCAAAATGTGCAGAGGATAAACTTAGTGGTACGGACATAGTTCCAGCGTCCGTGAACGAGGAGTAGACGCTGTAGAAACCGAAACTGGGCGATGGAGTAGTCGGCGACACGGGCAGCCTGCAGGCCTTCGCGACCCGATATGCCAATACCAACATGGCTAGCTTGGATCATGGCAAGATCATTGGCGCCATCACCAATGGCCAGGGTCAAGCCGTGGCGGCGGGTCAGGTTGAACTTGCTGATACGGTCCCGAACTGTGCGCACGAGCAGGGACTTTTGCGCGGGCGACGCGCGGCAGCAGATGACAGTGTCTACTTTGAGCATAATGTCATAGAACCGCTTAGACAGCTCTGCGGAATTTTCAATAACGCTTAGTGTATGTCCATCGATGACGACGATCCTGTCAAAAGGCCCTATCTGGAGATCTTCGATGAGAGCAATAAGCTGGAATTCAAGGGCGCCCTTTGCAATATCCAAAATATAGATATCCGAACCGGGCCGGACAAGGCGTGCCGAGTGGGCGATGTTGATGGCAGTCTCTCGCTTATCGCCAGTAAGCATCCATATCCTGATATTGGCTCGTCGCAGCTTCTCAATAGTCTCGGGGACGCCTTTTTGCAGCTTGTCTTCGATGGCACTGGCTCCAATCAGGGAGAATGCCTGCTCAAGCAAGTCGCCAGCGGATT
This sequence comes from Beauveria bassiana ARSEF 2860, assembly GCF_000280675.1. Lineage (NCBI taxonomy): Eukaryota > Fungi > Ascomycota > Sordariomycetes > Hypocreales > Cordycipitaceae > Beauveria > Beauveria bassiana. The sequence goes on from NW_007930858.1 coordinate 2,187, forward strand.
CTAACATTTCCTGTCGATTTACAAGGCTCGTGGTCGCGTCGTCATATATCCTTTTCCATGCGCGGTAGTCTTGCTCGGAAATGTCTTTTTGCGCAAAGAGTAGAGTTCGAAGCCCTTCAGTGGCAAAGTCTTCGATATGTTTAAAGCATTTGGAAAACGCTTCGAATTCGTCATGGATGATTGGGTCGTCGAGGAATTGCAGATTATGTGGAAGCTGGACGTGGTGTGTGTTGACGCTCGTACGGACGTGTGCGCGGTTAATGTCCATCGACATACCTCGCGTACAGGCGCTCGCTCGCACACCGTCTTCAGAACTTCTGACAAGTTTCCTTAGCTCGAAAGACTTACTGCGATAGATTACTGAGCGTGGCATACTCTGTTGCGGTCTGTGAATGTTGGAATTATATCGAACAGTTAAGCTGGGCCGCCCTCCAAAACTGTTTCTCGGCTGATGCTGCTCACTACGGCGCTGCATTTCATGCTCGATATCAGCGCTGGCGCGGGCTTCGGTAGCTTTTTGCATGGCGAGAGACGACTGCTTCAGACGTGGGATGATGACGGAATCTGCTCCCTTGCAAATGACAGTGATGCGGCCGTCGGGGCGGCGAAGGACAATGGACATTCGTTTTCGATTGCTGCTGAACTCGACAGTGTCGAGAATATCATATGTCTGTCTGTCGAGCTGACCGTTGGCCTGGGTCATTTCCACAGTGACCTTTTTCGCTGTACGCTGAGCGACCAGGTAGCCCATTTCCTGGGCTGCGCGGACGAGCGCCAGTTCGTCGGGAGAAGATGCCTGAAACTCGATATTACCGTTGGTATATTCAGGGAGACAAGTATGGCAAAGCGCCATGGCGAGTATGTATTCCTTGGCTTTTCTGGCAAAAGCAGAGTGAGGTCGAAGCTGTATGTAGTGCAGCAGATCGGCCGTGTTGACTTCTGGCTGGATATGATCGGGTCGTCCAGTAGAGCGCCAGTGAGAGGACGAGCGCCGGCGACTTATGGAGGGTCGGGCTCCTATGGACATGCGTGGGTACAGAGGGCTGCTCATATGACTCAAAGGCGAGGTAGGGACCGGGTCGGGCTTGTACAGCGAAGGCTCTCTACTTGAATCGCCAAGGCTGGTTGCTGTGTTTTCGCCATCGTCAACCAGGTCCATTTCGTGTAGCCAGACGGTTCCCGCGACACTAATTTTGCGAAACTTCATAATATTGTCCGTGAGAGTTCCAGTCTTGTCGGAGAATATGTAACCGACTTGGCCGAGGTTTTCCAGAATCGTGTTGGTGTTGCATCTGGCGGGCGTGTTGGTCTCCTCATCATACATGCCGATATCGGAATTGAGCAGCAACAGCTGTCCAATCTTGACAATTTCTAGTGAGATATACAAAGCGAGGGGGACAACATTATTGAACATGATTATGAATGCAATTATAATCTGGTACAAGGGGATGGTGGCGTTGTTGAGATACTGAGCCTGCCTTTCGTAGCTGCGCTGCCAATGGACGTAGCCCATACAGACACCGACAGATAGAACAACGACGTAGGTGGCGAGAGTCACGACAACGCAGTTGACAATTTTTTCTAGTGCAGGCTTCTTTGCCGACGGGTGCTGGTTCGAATTCATGCGAATCTTGCATTCTTCTCCGGTGTTGATGACAATGCCAACGATGGCAGCCGTATTCCGCACGACGCTGCCTCGGTATATGACCTCATTCAAGGAAAGGGGCACAGACTTTCCGTCGGCGGAGACCGAACCCTCGAAGTTGAAGAGTTGCGGGTTCGGGTCCTCGACAAAGAAGTTGGCCTTGCAGTTGGCAATGCCCTCAATGGTGCCGCAACCGCCGAGAGCAGAGGACAGCTGCTTGCTCTTGAGGTTGGTTTCACCGTCGAGAGCCATAGTGTCAATGTAGGCCAAGTCGTTCTCATCACTGGTCCAGAGGAGCACGATATCGGCAGGTACAGCGTCGTCACGATTCAGCCTCACGACGTCTCCAACTTTGACATTGCTCCAACGGATGGGGACCCATCGGACACCGTCGTACTCGTCTTCTGGCAACGCAGGTGGCTGCGCATCGGTTGTGACATGGAATGGGTTCCATCTTTGAACCCACGTCGGGGGCTTGACTTTGCCGGTATAATGATCTTCGCGCCCGAGGGTCGTGGTGAAGCTGGCGTTTTCGATCCGATCGAGGCGGCTTCTCCTATAGTCGTCGTAGCCCTCCTTGACGATAGTGAGCAGTACAAAGAACAGCAATGGCAGGATGGTAGTGAATGTTCCGGTGGTGGACAGATTCGGAATCTGATTGATGTTTAGCGCCACTCAACAGCCGCTTACCCGAGCACAGCCAGAGCATAGCACTGGAAGTACTTACCATTTGAGGAATGCCGACGCAGAGAAAGTAAAAGTTTCCAACGCGGGAGAATTGAAAAAACAGCTGCTTGGGGATGAAGTCAAAGACGGTGTAGCGCGATGTGCGAATGTCGTTGGAAATGTACGAGAAGCCATGGCGGGTGTCGACAAGCGGCTCAGCGTGCTTGATGCTTAACGGGACACGTCGACCACCGTCCGAAGGTGCGAGGCTCTTACGCCGCAGCAGCGGCTTAACGATTGACTTTCTATATGCAGACTTGACGAGATGTTGGACTTTAGAGAAGAACAAAACAGACGCTCTCGTATGCGGTACAGCAGCGTTATCTGGCAGAGAGTCTGTTTCGAGGGTTGAGTTTTTAACGGCCATTGCGACGGGTAAATTGCGCCGACTATGCGCCGCAACCAGGATAGAATCGATTAACAATGCATAAATATCATGCCAATGGTGTGTAGGGCGGTTTCTTTCGCCGCAGTCGAGGTTGTGTGAAGTTGCAATTGGCAATTAGGTAAGTGGCCCGCAACTTGCGCTGCGGCTGTTGATTGTTGTGAAGCAGCCGCGTCGGTCAGCGAGCACGCAAACCCACGTGGAGTCGCAGGCGATATGGTTTTATGAAAGAGGTGGAAAGAATGAAAGTTAGCGCGGAACAATTAGTGACAAGAACCAATAATGTACAACATTCGAGAAAGTAGATGCTGAGAAAGGGCAGTAAGGAAACGTTAGAGTCGGATATGTTAAGTCGAAGGGCAGATACGTGGCCTGGCAGTACATAGGTAGCTTGAACTTACTCGACACTCGAGTACGCTAGGGCACTTGGGGCTATTATGAAAGTGGCAACAATCTAAGTAAATCCGTAATTACGGAGTACGGATCATCTGGCCCCATTTGTTCCAAGTATCCTAGTGATCGGTGGCTGAGCTTGACGGCAGGTCCACAAGTCAAAAGCTGCGGTAAAAAAGTGCAGAGATAGGTACGGATTATACACAATACCAGCTTGACTTGCAGTGACTGTTGGCAGAAGTCTTAGTTCTATGGTCGCAACAATCTGCAGATTCGTAATGGACGTCACGCTGTATTATGAAAGGGGCGGGATTAGAAATGACCAATTATCAGTGGTGCAGATCAATAAAGATGCGTCTTCTCGCCCGTCGGGGAAGATTGTTTTGTTTTCTTGCGACTTACGGATTACATTCCATCAAATCGATCAGGCTTACCAGCCAGCAATACGCACAATTACTCAGCCAGTAATCCCTGACAATAATCAGTCTTGACGCCACTCGTCCCAACTGCAAAGGGGCCAAAATTCGTGCCACAAAAGTTCTCCGGAATGACAAAAGAAAGGATGACTTTGGCACTTTCATCAAGTTCTTTTGTTCTCATAACCCCTGCCCAAGGCTCGACGCACATGTGGGGTCGCTGCAAGCCTCCTGCGGCTACCTAGACCGCGTTAATAAGGGTTTATAATATAGGCTTGCATAGGCGACATAGAGATTCCTATCTTATTTAGTTTGATAAGGCTTGAAATCTATTGAGGGAGTGTAGCTAATATACACGAGGTGTCTCCCTCATTTAGCTCCGAGCCACAGTCGAGCCCCCTCGAAAACAACCAATTATGCCATCATTCCTCCTTCTACTGCACTATAATAATAGCTCCTAACTACTCCGCAGGTAGTCATACTACGTACGTACCTATGCTGCGCCTTCTTCTATTAGCTTCGATTTGGTATCTAACAAATGATGGATGCCACGTTAAAGTTAATACACCCCGTATACTTGAGAACATTCGTTTGTGTCACACAACATCGACGACATGTTAAAGCAAGCAAAGTAACCGGGCATCCTAGAAATACCCTAGCATGTCGAAAGGTCGCATGTGATATGCTGTACCACCAACTCTAGTGAAATGATGCGCTTACATGTGAAAATCGCCATCATTTCTACACGCGCCACCTTATTTTCATCCGTTTCATTTTCTGTCTAAGGCTGTCTTCTCATTAACTTTAATTTGAGCTCCTCATCGTCTTGTTATTCCACATATTTTGGCATATTTAGCCACGTGTACTGAGCAGGAACTCTACTCAACTTCACTTCAAGGTCCTAACAGACCTATATAATAAGTGCCTGGCCAATTCAGCTAATCAATCTAAAGCGAGGCCGCGACGAATCGTACGAGAATAAGCAAGCCAAAAAAGTACACGAAGATGATGATAATACTAACAATACTTTATGCCCGCCTTTACCGGGCAATGAATAAAAATGTCATAGATATTGTCATGCTAGAGCCCAAAAACATAAATAAAATGAACCCACTCGAGAGAGCAACTGATTTTTTGTCGTTTGTTTGTGGCAAAGGATAGAAAAACTGCCAGCCAGAAACATCACACCGAGCAGAGCCGGCCAGTTGCGGTGCACCTGCGTTCTATCCAAGTGAACACGGCCCGTCAACTCGTCAGTCAACTAGACCTGCACCTGCGGGATATTGTCCATGTTGCCACCGTCATCAAGCCATTCCTTCTTAATCAGACGTTCGCGCGCCGCAAACAGGTGCTTATACGCCGTCTTGACCGTGCCGTCGCTGACGCCAGCCTGCTTGGCAATGGGCAGCGACGCACGCGGCTCCCCGACCAGGTGGCACGCCATGTAGATGCACGCAGCCGCCACCGAGAGCGGCGACCGACCAGCCAGCGCCGAAATGTCATTGGCCTGCTCCGCAAGATCCCGCGAAATCTTGGAAATTTTTTGCTGGCTCTTGAAGCCAAGCTGCGAGACGTAGCGGCTGCAGAGGTCTTCTGCACCAACCGACGTGTTTTCGTAGTTGGTCACGGTGTTGAGGCCAGTGGCACCCTCGCCCTCTGTGTCCTGAAGCTTTTGCAAAAAGTTTTGCAACTGCTTAAAGACCCTACCAACTTCCTTCTTGCTCACGCTCGTCAGATTGAAGATTTCTCTGAAAGTGCGCGGAACATTGTTCTGACGACAGGCGATGAAGATACAGCCTGCAATCACAGCCTCCTGCGGCTTGCCCTTCATGAACTTGTACTTGTCCACCAGCTTGAAGATGTGCTTGGCGGCATTAGATACATTCTGACCCATATTAATAGCCTCGCACAGCGACACAATTTCCTTGTATGCTTGCATTAGGCCCTTCTGCTGCTTGTCCTGATTGGTATTGTTCTGCACACGCAATAGATTCTTGTGCTGGCGAGATTCGGAAAAAGCAACCGACGTGGCGAGCTGCTGTCCCTCGACAAACTCGTCCTGAGGGCCACCCACACGGCTGGGATCATCGCCGTTCTGGTCATCGTTGGCAAATGTACGCCATTCAGATCGCGTGTCGATGATGCGCGTGCCTACCACGACACCACAGCTCTGACACACCATGTCTCCGCTCGAGAATTCCTCTACCAGGTTTGGAGGAATTTCCCGACAATCGGGACAGCAGAGAACATTATTGAGATCCTCTTGGAATCCGGCGCCTGAGCCGTCGCTGGCGGCAGGCGAAAGCATTTTGGGCTTGTACGAGTGAGGTGTATACAGATTCGTGGTCTTACTAAAGACTTTGCGCGATCGCTTCGTCTCCCTTCGCCGCAGTCGAACCTGCTGTTGCTTTCGCTGGATCGCCTTTGAAAGTGTCGTCTGCTGCTTGCTGAACGATGTGTAAAGCTCGAGTCGATTGTGAAAGAGTGTGATAAGAAGCGGTGAATGCAGCTTGGCGGCTGAAGGTGTTAACGGCGAATGCCGATGCAGTGTCGAGGGCGTGGGAGTAAATATCTCGACGGCGAGGGGGTTAAAGAGTGGTTTATTCACGCTAAAAACAAAGTCGAGGCGTTGCGCCGCGATTTGAGCACCGCGGTTGAAAACGATTAATTCTTTTCTTGTTTCTCGTCGGAAACGGGAAAGAACGCTACGTATGGAACAAGCTTTCGCTTTCGAATTGAATTTAGTTTGCGATGAGCGATGCTCGGTTTTTGTTTCTAGCAAAGGTAGGGTGGTGCGAAACCCAAATGAAGCGAGTGTGTGGCGTCGCACTCTGCCAAACCGACAGTTCTGACCAGTGAAGGCGTCTGAGTGGTTCAGATCAACGAAGAGTCGGCTCGAAGTAGTCGTCACGTCGGCGCTCGATGCAGAGAACGTGATCGAACCACACGGAGATGGTTGTTGCGATGAATGACCGGCTTCGAGGCGGCGAGAGGACTGTTTATGGGTGGTGTTTTGAGGAAGAAAAAAGCACCTGAAAATGCGGACGTGAGGGGCAAAAAGTATGTGTAGCCTGTGTGACGGCCAGCGCTAGAAAGATCTACGGTGGATGAATAAGCAGCGCTGGTAGGTTACGAATACGGCACTTGCAATATTATGGCGGGTGTACGTGCTAGCAGCTACCTCCTGCATCGCATAAATCATACGCAGACCAATGTCGTTCTCTATCAGTTTGGACTCAGGCTCCCCCACAAATAGTGGCCTAATACAACCACTAAGCTGACTCATAAGAGGTCTTATCGAAACGAGGTCTACACATCCACTGTTAGCATGTCTCTTCTGAAAACCATCTTTCTAAAATCCCGGTCTTCATTTCATACATACACAACCGAAATGCCTTTACAAAAAGCTGCGGCCTCGGAGGACCTGCCTCCGGTCGACATCAAGCCGCTTCTGGCCAAGATGTGGCCCAACGATGATCGAGTGACGGCAGATGAGATTGCGGATGCCGTTTCGCACCTTTTCACAAACCAAGTCACCCCGGCGCAGACCGCCTCACTGCTCATAGCCCTGCACTTTACTCAGATGGACTTCCAGCCCGAGGTTCTAGCCAAGTGCGCCGCCGCTATGCTAAGAGCCGCGGCGCCTATTCCGGTAGAAGAGCTCAACGCTGTCATTTCCAAGCGCGGGCACAAGGAGGGCAAATACGAAGGTGGACTTGTAAGTGAGGTGCAACTTCCAGATGCTGACTGTAGCTTGTTAACACGCTGACGTAGTGCGACATTGTCGGCACTGGAGGTGACTCTCACAACACATTCAACATTAGCACAACCGCATCTATAATAGGCTCGGCATTGATCCTCGTCTCCAAGCACGGCAACAAGGCCAGCACATCAAAATCTGGCAGCGCCGATTTGATTGCTAATATGCGGCCCCGCGCACCTGTTGTCGCGGCCGTTACGCCGGAGAACCTAGCTAAGGTCTACGCGAACACAAACTACAGCTTTCTCTTCGCGCCTCTATTCCACACCGGCATGCGATACGTCGCGCCTATTCGCAAGGAGCTTCCCTGGAGAACCATCTTCAACAACGTGGGCCCGCTCGCCAACCCCGTCGAAGATGTGCTCGAGTGCCGCGTCATTGGCGTCGGCCGCAAGGATCTGGGCCCTGCATTTGCCGAGGCGCTGCGCTCCGTCGGGTGTCGCAAGGCCATGATTGTCTGCGGTGACGAGGACCTCGATGAGCTGAGCTGCGCCGGCAAGTCGCACTGCTGGATGCTCAAGGAGAAGACACCGGGCGGCGATATCTACGTTGACTACTTTACCGTTAAGCCCAGCGACTTTGGCGTCTCGTCGCATGCTCTCACTGAAGTGTCCTCCGGGATGGAGCCAGAAGAAAACGCCATGATCTTGGAGCGTATTCTCCATGGGAAGATGCCTGACAACGACCCTCTCATCGAGTTTGTCCTTATCAATGCCGCAGCCTTGTTTGTGGTCTCGGGTATCTGCGAGGCTGATTTAAGCAGCATGGGCGTAGGCGATGATGGAGAGGTGATTACGGAACGCGGTCCTGGTGGTCAGCGTTGGAAAGAAGGTGTACGCCGCGCAAAGTGGGCGATTCACAGTGGCGAGGCCTGGAAGCAGTGGTCGGCGTTTGTCAATATTACGAATGAGCTGGGCGCATAGATGCGACCAAACATGTTGCATAATTGCTTGATTCATGGAAACTCTTTTAATTGCTAATCTTATAAATACAGAACGAAGAAGGAAATTCGCTTTCAACACCTGATCATTTATCATTTGTTAAAACCTCCCCGCTGTTTCTGTTATTCGTATAGTGTCGAATTTGTCGTTTATATCATGTCTTTCGACGGTAATTAATCGAAGGCTCGATTCTCACATTCTCCCTATGGGTAATAACAACCTCTGCGCAGTGGCGAGTAGCTGCGTTGCCATCTGCAGTAGGATGCGGGTATTGGTGGCGTGCTCTGACTTCAAGACTGTGTATTTAAGTCGCGCACGCGGCTACTGTTGGGCGCTTTACCAGTCTCGTTTACCATGAACAGAGTTTGCTAATCTTGTTGGTTGATTTTGCTTATCTGCTCGAGCCACGCCAGGTGGTGGGCTTCGATGGGACGCCCTCGAGGACGGATTGCTGCTCGGCCTTTTTAAGTCGATAGCAGCGTATAACGTAGAAAATGCAGGCAATGAGACAGGACATGCATAAATATCGATAGAGGGGTCGCAAGAAACCAAATCTTCTTTTCGTTCTTAGGAAGCTGTTCATGCTTATGGGAAGTGGGGAGAGTCCTGACAGTAGGCGCCATTATATCATAATAACAGAGATGAAGATAGCAATGGAACTGTAACGCATGAGAATAATTACAAAAGGTATATGAGAAGCATTCTAACGCTTAGAGACGTAAGGTTGCTATTTAGACTGAGTTTATATATACTTCTGTTACTATATAAGTCAGACTTGTAACTTACAATGCTAGTGACAGGACGAAGCTAAGCCCGTAGGCCCTATAATCGATAGGTGATATGTAAACAAGGCTTTCAGGTATTAACACGGCGTCTCGCGCATCCCGAAGCTTTTTGCTTCTATATTTTATTATTCCCGTTGTTGATTAGACAGCCGGTGCCAGCCTTGTTGCGCGTCTCGGTGTTGGGCTGCATGCAAGTGTGGTCATGGACCATAGGCCACGACATCACATGAATCCGTGCCGCGTAGCAGCCAAGAGCAGACGGCGGTAATTAATCTATATGACTACCGGAATGGTTTGCCGATTGGATCGCAATGCAATCAATGACGCTAAGCATACTGATATTCGGCGGGTTTGTTGATATTTACCCGTCTACCTACTGATACTACTCCGTTCTCCGATACTCCGAGAGTGATGCACTTAGCCTACCTAGGCTAGCTACTGGACGGATAGCACTACCTGTACCGACCCACTCCGTACAGGGCAGGCTAAACGTACCTGAGTACTCCGTACCTAGCATGATTAGTGGTCAAATCTGTCGGTTGACAAAGGCAAGGCAGCTCGGTGGGAACGCCGATAACCAGACAACCCGGAGCAGCCAGATCCAGGGATTCTTATAGCGTGCTGTCTACTATAAGTTACCGCAAGTGACCGCAAGTGACTGCAAGCCCGCTGCAAAAGCCCAACCCAGCCATTTAATTTAGCGGGCTAGCTCTTCCGATGGCTGGCACCGCTTTGCCCGCCGGTAACGACCCGCTACTTGAAGCTGGCCGACGCCGCGGCTGGCCGCAGTAGACTCTCCTCTACACAACCAGTCCTTGTACCAGTCTCTTTGGTCACAAAATTGTGGCAGTGAACCAAGCGTGCAGCGGCATTTGACCTTTTTTTTTTTTCTTCCCCAAACGTTTGTTTGGTATTTGATGAGTCGCCTGGGTAGAAAACAGTTAGCAAGCATGGCCTGCACGCGAAGAATGGCCGTGGCTGCCTTCAATGGCTGCCGGTCATCTACGTACCAGCCATTCGCACCGAGCACGCGACGCTGGAGCTCGGCGTCTGGCGTCAGCACGCCGCTGCCTCTGGAAGGATACCGTGTGCTAGACATGACGCGAGTCCTTGCCGGTGTAAGAAAAATGTTTCTCATAGCCTATTCGGTGTTTATCAGAGACTGACAATGTCGTAGCCTTATTGTACACAGATTCTAGGTGATCTTGGGTACGTCGCACATGCGTAAGGCTCGGCTTCATCTTACTAATTCTTGATTCAGCGCTGAAATCATCAAGATTGAGCATCCTGTGCGCGGCGACGACACAAGAGCTTGGGGCCCTCCATATGCCAGGTACACCAAAGAGTCTGGCAGACAGGGTCCTGGCGAGGCAGCTTACTTCCTCGGAGTATGTCACACCGCGACCCTCACTTGACCAGCTATCACAGCAACACACTTACACCCAGCAGGCGAATCGCAACAAAAAATCCATCGGCATCTCTTTCCAACACAAGGGTGGTGTCGATATCCTGCACAAACTCGTCGAAAAGTGCGATATCCTGGTAGAAAATTACCTGCCTGGCACACTCAAGAAGTATGGCATGGACTATGAGACACTTGGTAAAATCAATCCTGGCCTAATTTATACCTCAATCACCGGCTATGGCCAAACCGGTCCCTACTCTAGCCGCGCCGGATACGATGTCATGGTTGAGGCTGAATTTGGTCTCATGCACATCACCGGCGCTCGCGACGGCCCTCCCGTTAAGGTTGGCGTCGCCGTTACTGACTTAACCACTGGCCTCTATGCCAGCAACAGCATCATGGCAGCTTTGTTAGGAAGAGGCAGGAGTGGTAAGGGCCAACACCTTGATGTCGCTTTGAGCGACTGTCAGACGGCTACTCTCGCAAACATTGCCAGCAGCTGCCTCATCAGCGGCAAGAGAGATGCTGGCCGATGGGGAACCGCACATCGTATGTCAACAGTAAACGCACCGAAAGCATCACCGACTAATATTACCAGCCTCCATCGTTCCCTACAAGTCATTCAAGACCAAGGACGGCGACATACTCTTCGGCGGCGGCAACGACCGCCTCTTCGGCATCCTCGCCGAGGGTCTCGGCAAGCCCCAGTGGAAGGACGACGTCAAGTACAAGACTAACGCCGATCGCGTCGCCAACCGGGTCGAGCTTGAGCACAAGATTGAGGCCCTCTCCCAGCAAAAGACGACCAAGGAGTGGCTCGCCGTCTTCGAGGGCAAGGGCATGCCCTACGCCGCCGTCAACGACGTCCAGGACACGCTAAATCTTGAGCACACAAGGGCCCGAAACATGGTTGTTGAGGTCGAGCACGGCGGCTGCGGCCCAATTAAGCTAGTCAATTCCCCCGTCAAGTTTTCCGAGACGCAGCCGGGTGTGCGCACGCCGCCGCCTATGCTGGGCCAACACACCAACGAACTCTTGTCCGAGCACCTCGGCTTGAGCGAAGACGATATTACTGCGCTAAAACAGCAGGGTATTGTCGGTTAATCAAGTCCCCTTAGTATAGAATCTGCAATATATATTTTTCATTTTCAAGAACATTGGTGCAAGTTGTTCGGAAACGATCACGTGATTACTTGCCTGCTCTGAGCTTTGTGGATGCGAGAAGACAATGAAGTTCCCATTTTAGTTACAGAGCGGTCGAATTGTTTATTATACTGCGGAATAACGTTCCTTTCCGTTTTCTTTAGAGATCTAGAGATTCGGTATCGGGTTTTGCGATACGCACCGTCACTCAAGTCAGCGTATACTTGGCGGCTGCGTATCTCAATCACGACGTGCGGCCCTGCTCCGATTCAACATTACACGACCGAAATCTCACTACTGCGGCATAAAAGATGGGAAACGCAGGCGAAGAAACTAGCAGTCTTGCGTCTGCCGTGAATGACGCGATGGAGGTCGACACCGCGCACACGTCAACAGAGCGCAATTCGTTTCTGGTTCATCCCTTTACAACAGAGCCTGGTGCACAGAATCAGTGCACATTGCCGCCACACTATCGCCTACCTCAATTCAGTACAGCGTCGTCCATTATATTGAGCCGCATCAAGGGCAATGACGTCGCGCCGCGGGATAGTGGCGAGGGTGGCCAGTCAGACACGAACAAAATACACGATGCCTCACACGATGAGTTCACGCTGCTGCTGCCGGAATCTTCGTACATCTCTTCAGCGCCACCAGTGGAGTACGTATATGCCAACGACGACAGCTTCGAAACGGCGAGTGTCGACTTTAACCAACAGTCTATACCATTTCGGCCACCCTATGAGCCAATTGAGGAAGTTGACGCTGCCGCGGATGCTCCAGCAGCGCCTAATCGGGAAGAGACCATCGAGGCGCAAAGACAAGCATGGCTACGTACGCTTCCCGAAGGCGTGCGGCCGGTTAAGCCGGAGTTGGTCGGATTCTCTGCCGGCCCCGAAGCACCAGCGTCAGCACTGACGAGCTATTTTTACAACAAACCCAAGACCGACCTCCTCAGCATTCTTTCCTTCTGCGACCAGCTCGAACCCCAGCTACTTGTCGACCTATTAGTGTCTATTTCGAAGCGGCACCCAAAGCTCCCGCTCTTTGACGCCCCTGACTGGCAAGAAAAGGTGCTCGCGCAAGAGGCCGCCCGGGCGGCCGCGGCGCAGATGAGGGCTAGGGCGCACCAGCGACCGCGACACGGGCACACGCTGCTGAACCCGCGGATGAGACAGAAGCGCAAGCGTGTGAGAAAGGTGCTCGAAATTAGCGCCACTGCGACGGAGGCGGCGGCGGCGGCGGGGAAGATGGTGGTGTTGCAGGAGGTCGAGAGTGAAGATGAGGAACTGCTGCCACCAACGTGGCCAAGGGCGGGAGAGGGCTTGTATGCTGCGCTGCCACCAGAGGACCAGGACACACTGTATCTGGCCGATGAGGGTGACGATGAGGCGTTTAGTCATTTCATAGTAGATGGACTAGGTAACCTGACGGCACTTGCCGCTTGTGGATGATGTATCTGTACTTTGTATTGATTAATGATACCCATTAGATTTTATTAGCCTGTTAATTCTTCTTTGTTCTTCGAGAACCGGCGCCCAATTTGATATACGCCATAATTGCAGAGTGTGTGACACAAGTAATAGACATACAAAGCTCAATTACATTCCTGGCGAAAATAATTAAATTATTCGAAACGAAACGAAGCGACGCTGTAGTAACAAGAGCAAAGATTCCCCTCTTTAGGAGAATGCAACATAAGAAGTAATATGAACCCTCATCGCCGCTGCATGTCAACTAAGGATCAAAACCCACTTCGTGAACCCAGCAGCATCTATTTGCAGTGGCAGTCAAAGGTGGCCATGAGCGTCTTCATGACATTGCCGACAACACACAGCAGGTGCTCCACAGCAACGGAAACGAGCACCCTGGCCTGGTTCACGACGAGGATGACTGAAGGCAGTATGCAGACGCCGTTTATCAGGCCCGTTATCTGGGCACCGACCGGCGCGCCAATATCAATGTGGTTGGCGCAGCCTTTTCCGCTAAACGAGACGCAGTCGCGCTGGCACGAGCCGAGGCCAAGCTTGCAGAGCACGAGCTGCGTCTTGGTGATGAAGCCAGCCTCCATGTTCGCGTCGAGCACCTGCAGCCCGTACGCCCTGCTGTTGAAGAGGGCGACGGCGTCCTCGACCTTTTCCAGGTATAGTCCGTGCAGGCCCGCCGACACGGCCTTGAGCTCGGCGGAGACGTTGCCGGCGACGTCAATGGCGGCCGAGGAGCCGAGCTTGTCCAGCTCGTTGCCAATCTTGGCCTCGGCGACAAAAGCAATTGTGTCGAGGCCGGCCTGGCAGAATTCGTGGGCGGCGTCGTACCGGCACATCTTGACGGGGCTGGCGGCGCAAAACGCGGCGAGTTTGACGTGCACGCTCGCAAAGAGTTGGAGCGCCGGCGCGGGCCACGCGTTGAGGAGGCGCGCGCCACCGGTGCAGGACCCGGTGGTGGCCGAGTAGAAGAGGCCCGGCGCGCAGCTGCAGGCCTGGGTCCAGGGGGAGTAGGCCATGGTGGCGGGGCAGGAGAAGCCCTCGACGGCGGCGGCGATGGCGGCCTCGACGGCGGCATCGACGCGCAGACCAGCATCGGTGGTGACGTTGTGGTTGCCGCCGGCGGAGAGGCCGAGTCCGGCACCGGCATGGATGCTGGGGTTGACGGCTGCACCGCCGCGGTACTTGGCGCTGATGTTGGCGACTTGGGCGTCGACGTCGGCGCTGACCTGGGCGTCAATGGTCTTGCCGGCACCGAGCTTGGCGCCGACACCAACACCAGCGCCAACCTTGAAACCGGCAGCAGCGCCGGCATCGACCTTGGTATTTACATCAACACCGGCAGCAGCGCCTGCACCAGCCTTGGCGCCGGCAGCAACATCAGCAGCAACCTGTGCGTCGACATTGGCGCCGGCAGCAACATCGGCATCGACCTTGGCATCAACACCGGCACCGGCACCGGCACCGGCATCGGCACTAACCTGGGCATTCACATCCGCGCCGACTTTGGCGCCGACCGCAGCACCTGCAGCGACCTGGGCATTAGCATCAACCCCGACCTTGGCATCGACGGCGGTGGCCGAGACGGCAGCCGCCAGGCCGAGCACAGCGAGAGAATAACGCATTGCGAATGATTGCGTATGTGCGTGAACGGGAGTATATTCGAAGCGAAGAAAGGGAACCTGGATGAAAAGAGAGGACTGATCTACACAAAAGAATTTGTCTGATCCAATTGAAAGATTGGCTGGTCAAAGGAAGAGCGTACTGATGGGAAAAAAAGTTGCTTCTCCTTCTGGTGTGAGAAGCCGTCGGGGTTGACTTTATATATATATATTCTCACCGCGCGTTGATGCCGGCAGCTATGCCTGGCCCCTGGTCTGCAAGAGCCGGGTCTTGTTTCTTGTCTAGTGCCACTTACACCTTGCCGAGATGTGCTAAGATTACGCTGCCCGCGAACCCCGTGGACCTATTTGTCCTTGGTTGTTTTCATGTGCAAGAAGCTCATGCCAAGGGCTTCGAGAGGAGCCAGGGTGTGTTGATCTAGTCGTGAAATGACTGGGAGCTGGGGACCAGATGCCGGATTCCGTGCAGCCAGCCACGCGTGGCGCAACCAGGATAATGAGGAATTTGGGGGTCATCATACCAGGTCGACTTGAGGAATAGAACTAAGACCAACATAGCAAAATTCAGGCAGTAGGCCTGAATGATAGTAGTAGTTTGTCTTACAGAGAGTTGCTCGAGCATACAAGTCGGTTCGTCGCATGCAAGTTCTTGTTGTGTTTCCGAAAGCTTGCGCTGCTGGCTGTTTTTTGAGCGCCCAGCGAACCGAAAGCTGGCTCGACGATAGATTAGCTTGCTAATAAAACCTGTCATCGGTAGATTAACATCGGTGCCCAATGATATGTGGTCTCTGTCAGCCTTGCGTTCCTCACCGTCATTCTCCGGTGGTGCGCTCTCATCCAGCGCTGTAATATTTCATTTTTGGTGTTATGAGCAGGGTTTATCTTTGGTATCGTTCTCGTTGTTGGATTTCTCGCATCTTACCGGCATAAAGGGGGAAATGCAGTATCCTGAGCCGTGGCCAGGCCGCGGCCTGGTCATGGCCTCAACTTGCGCCGGGGTCATTTCTTGCTCTGGGGTATCGGCTAGAGGCGCGCTATCGATAAAGGGGTTTTGGGGGGCCAAATCGAGCGGCCGCTGCCGCAAGCTCTCATATGTCTGCCTCTTTTATCTGGCTTGCCATGGTGGCGGTGCTTTGAATGAAACTCTTCTCTGACGCGTCCCGATCCGCTTGATCCTGCATCCAAAGTTGCGGAAGCCCGAGATTGGAACTGTTCGAGGCGACGAATAGCTGATATTGCTTTTCCGTTACTCGTGAAACAGTTGGCCGGGGTCGTTGTGGGAAAAGGATGTACAACATGGGTTGTATCTGCGCTCGGTCCTAGAATTGAGAACTTGTCAGGCACCAATTCCTCTCTCACATCACGGCCATGCCCCTATTGTCACCCCTCAAACCCTTCTATCGCTTGAGACACTTGCTGCGCATCTCAACTCAGCTTCACCGTTACGCCAACAAGTTCGCAAGTAGCTCGGTATCAGAACTTCTTCTTTCCGGTATCTTCCGTCTCTGTCCTGTGGTACGTTTTTAGAGCAGCCATCGAACCTGAATATCCTCACAAGATTAGCAAATTTCCGTCTTCAGTTTATGGACAGTCGGGATGGTCACTTTTTTCACATTATTGCACACTGACTTTTCCCACGAGTTGACAAGCTACGAAAGAGTCATCACATACTAATTTAGCCATTACGACCAACATGAATGGTCGCTGGATTGGGAGTCGATCCCTTTGAGAATTATGGGACGGCCAGAACCACCTCGATGAACATTTTTCCGGTTTGCCTGGCCAATGGCTCGAATGTCTAGAGTCATGGCGCATGTCTCATCACACAGACAGTGGCCGCGGTTCGCCCTAGGCACATGTCTATCGGCTACTTCCGTGACTGGCGCAAGCCAAGAGAGAGAAGGCAAAGGCCGAGGCAAGACACTTGAAGAAGTCGCGGAAATTGTTTGTCTTGTGCATGGCGCATGTTTGAGGCCCGCATAAATTGATCTCCATGAACATTGGTATCGAAAGTTGAAGAGAAATCGTACTTTTTCAAGATTGAGTATGAGCAGTGTATTCTATTCTCTAGATGCAAAAATGAGGACGCCAAGTCCATAGTTCAACGGCATTCAGGTGATAAAAGGAAGAAAAAAAAAACATGGTTGACCGTCATCAAAAGACGCCACCAGTATGTTACGATAATCGAAAAAAGTTTCGATAGTAGCAGGACTCGAATCTGCGCGGGTGAAGCCATGAAATACTTTGAACCGGGGTGCGATCATCTCAATATGATGGATGATATTGCCATATCGCCAATTGTTGTGGCTGGAAGATTGCTGGTCTGGGCGGCTGAGGCTAGGGCAGGGCATCACTTAAACCTTGAAGTGTCAAAAGGGAGCAAGCAGGTTGCTTGTAGGAGTTCAACCAATCAGGACCCTGGCCAGAACAACAGTACCTCGCTTTGCTCATGTATCAGTAGCTTTGCAGGTGAAGTAGCAAAGTCGGTGTAAGCAGCAAGAACTGTTCAAATAAAGCATCGTGGCTGCGTGCTCACTCCATCATGATGTATTGCCAGACGGCCATCCTGGGAGGACTTTTCAAGCAGATCGCGGAAGAAGTGAGTCTCCATGTGGCTCCTCGCCCGACGATGCAGTGGGGCGTCTTGATAGGGACGGGGACCTGCGTACGGTGGCGGCAGCGAGATCAGTGACGCCGATGATGACGGCTTCGGCGACGAGGCACCCAAGAGAGGCGGCGGCGGTGATGCCCTTGACCACGGCGGCGACGCGCTCATCTGGATACCCTTTGTTAGACGATGACGATGACGACAACGACGACGACGACGACGACGACAGCATGTGACAGCAACAGCGGCAGACAGACGGAGCAGCAGCAGCAGGTATCGGAGCCGGCGCATACTGTGGCGATGGCTGCGACGGCGGCACTTGCTCATAAGCAGGCGGCGGCGGTCCGGCCACGGCGACAGAATATGGCGGTGCCGGGCTGGGAGGCGCAGAAGGCACGGCGTCGTGCTTTTTGTGCGGCGGAAGACTTGCAAAGGGCGAGACGACGCGCTCGGTGATTTCGCTGTGCACGCGCGCGGCGCGCTCGTAGTCCTCGGCGGCCCAGCGGCGCGCAATGAGGGCCGGCGCGTCGAGCACCCACTGCCGGACGTCGGTGGAGAGGGCGCAGAAGCCCGGGGCGCTGGCCGAGGCAAACTTGCACATTTCCGAGTGCGTGGCCTCGACGCCGTAGTAGGTGACGCCAGGGAGCTGCGGGCTGGCCGAGTTGGCGTCGACAATGACCATCCTACAAGGGGGGGGGGGGGGGGGGTATGCGTCAGCCATCATGTAACAATAGAAGTGAGCATGTTGGAGGCTACTTACTTTGTGCCCTTGACGTCCGTCTTGTGGTTCTCGTGCGCCATGTGGATGCGGAAGCGCTGGTAAATGTCGAGAAAGTGGTTGTTAATGTTGGCGAGCGTCTCATTGTCCTTTTTCAGCGTCTTGAGCAGGACCGACTCGGACTCAAACAGCTTGCGCGGCAGCACGGCGTCGGACATGGCCTGCAGGGCGCACCCCCAGGCGGCGGCGCCGGCACCGGCGTGAGGCGTGCCGAGGAAGACGATGCCGTATGTCGAGACGAAGACGGAGCGGTAGTCGTCGTGGTGCGCGGCGCGCAGGTCGCCCGAGTAGAGCAACGCGCGCTTGACAAGGATGCCGCCCAGGCTGTGCGCGACCCAGACGAGCGGCCGACGCGCGCGTCCATGGCCGCGGCGGAACAGCGTCAGGCTGGTCACGAGCGTCTGCGCGTGCTGATGGATGAAGTTGTCGCTGGCGCTGCGGCTGTTGTGCCGCGAGTAGACGTCGGCGTTGTAGCCGTAGACGAGGATGTTGGCGGGCGCGCCGCGGAGGGCTTCGGGCAGGAGGTCCGTGGGCCAGAACGTGCCGTCGGGCGAGGTCCAGGTGTGATCAGGGCGGCCGTTGAGGCCGTGTACCAGGACAATGTCCACCTCGGCGTCGGGGTGCGTGTACACGGCGGTCGTCTCGTAGCGGGCAATGTTGCGTTTCTCCATGGGCTGTTGCAGACGTGTAAGTGGCTGTGTATTTGGAGACGGACGGATGTCGCCGGGTGGCTTGAAGCAGAAGACGGAACTTACCATGGTGTGTGTTTTGACGGCGGAAGCCTTCAGGGTAGAGACATCGGAAGTGACCGACATGATTATGTTTGGTTTTTCGTATGAATATTTGATTCAAGAACAATGTAGTCAATAGTTGACGGCGTCAAAAACGAAAACTCCCGATATCACTTGCAAGAGTCGGCAGTTGATTCTATTTCCTGGATGAGCCTCGGTCTATGCAAGATGGTTGTAAACCTTAGATGGATGTCAGGTTACAAGATTCGAGACAGATTGGGGCTTCACTGCATCTTTATAACTTTGAAGCCACGGTACTCGGCCTCCCATACTCCGGTCTATTCACGGCGCTGTCTACGGCCAGCTTCGGCGCCGGAGTCTGGTGGGTATGTGTTGCCTTCATAGATGGCTCTCAACGGTGTGACGAGATCCGGTCGTCACGGAACGATCGAAGCCAAAAAGTTTGGGGAAAAAAAGATTCTAGTGCGTGCGAGAGCCAGGACCACACCCGCCAAGTGACAGGGAGAAAGGCGAATCGCCCGTCACGGGGAGGGGCTAGAGGCTTAACGACAGCCGTGCACTAGCATAGGTAGGTAGCCAACCTACGCCAAACTGATGCTAGACTACACGAGGCAGGAGAGAGAGAATACAGTTTTCAGTTTGCTATGCGAGACCCAGACGCTAAAGCTGATGACTCTCGCAGGCACTTGGCGCGTGTGCGAATACTGCAGCCGCCCAAAAGGTCAACAGGTCACTGGGCTGTTCGTCTCCATCATCTCGCGACGATAGCCGGGCTGCTCTATGCACGGTCCCGTTACCCGCATGGGAGTCCGGTGGGCTAGCGGGTCGTTGCCGTTCTGCCAACCCTGATTGACATGTCCATCTCTTTGAGTTGCATCTCCGGTCGACAGCCCGGCTGTCGGGGTTCTTTGGCACGTGCAGGCAACGGCTTGCCGAGGGCGGGGAAGAATACGCAGATCATTCGAAAGGATTTCCATGAGGCAGGAGACACCTGATAAGAAGCTTCGAAGCGAGACTACACAACATGTCGCGGCACGAGTTGCATAGTGGCAGGGCGTAACAGAAGCACTTGGCTGCGTCGTAGCTTGAATCGCCCGAAAAGTAAGAATATTTGACAAGTGATGATATTATATCGATGATTGAATACTCTCTGTTATGCTGCACCTGTTTGTAGTAATGATGGTCTTGTGCGTAGTTACTGGCCTGGTGCGTTGCAAGTTCACATCAGTTTGATCACCCAACAAAGTTGCGCGTTAGCCGTGAAGGCTGTACTCAAAAAATCTGAAAGAGACAAAGTACGTCACTCGTGACTAGGAGAAAGCTGAGTGTACCTTGATAGAAGATGCGATGAGTCCTACATAGCGTCATTGGTTGTCCACATGTGTAGCAGGCTAAACTTAAAAAAAAATCTTCGAGGTGAGACGGGAGCAAGCCCTCGAGGCCTTGTGCCTGGTACTCATGATGGAGGTTTATTCGAAAGGTGGCGCCGTAGTCGACAGCAGCTGAGCACTTACGTACGCTTCCGACTTATACCTGTTATTGTTGGTCGCTATAGGTATACCTACGGTGCTGCGACAAGCTGCGACCACGAAATGTACCATCGTCGAAATGTCCGTCCTATCTCCCCATTTCTCTTCACGTGTTGATCTCTTTCGGCAGTCTAAGCGATGCATTAGACGTCGTTGAAAGGTGTGAAGGCTGGGCTGAGTCCAGGCACAAGCGCCGAGTCCGTCGCCCCGAGACCCAGACCGACACGAACCAGACACGGCACCGAGCGCCGAGGCCATCGCCCCGAGACCCCTGACCTGTAGGACGGCTCTGCTCTGTATCGCGTGACTCCTTCATATATGCCCGTTGACTTTATGCTTCCCAAGCCGATTGGCGTGCTACTCTCGCGGCGCCAACATGACGACATATTCGCGTGTGCTCTGCCCAAATTGCACCATGTCCTTGTCTCTGAGCTCGAGGTAACGGCTGTCCTGTATCCTGACCCCGTTGAGCATGGTCCCGTTGGCGCTCTCGAGATCAATCAGGTAAGGCTTGACCTTGCCAATCTTGTCCCCAAACTCGTTGCGCCGCTCCGTGTAGCGAAACTGAATGACCGCGTGCTGCTTGCTGATGCTGGGATGCTCGGCCGGCAGATCGATGACGGCCATATCCCGGCCCACCAGCCAACAGCTCCGCGCGCTCAGGTCGACCGTGTCCACAATATCTTGGCCCTTGAACACGTAGAGCTTCCACTGGTCCCGCGGTGGAGGCTTACGCGCCTCGGATGGCTCGTGATACTTGAGTGTGACGGTTGAGCCGTCCGCCTGCGTCACCGAGTTGGAGGCAGCAGCTAGGAGCCCCGTGTGGCCAAAGTTTGCCTTTTCTTTGGGCTTTTCGGGTTCCTCCCCTCGAGTCACAGCAAACGACGCCTCCTGCGACGGGAGAGGCCCGCCTCGCCGAATAGGGCTGACTCTGCTCTTCTCCTTGGACCTGACATGGTCACCATCTCTATCACGTCGCCGACGGGATGAGTGTTTTCCATCGTCGTCTGGACGTCGGTCGCGCTTGTCTCGGTCGCGGCTCCCATCTCGATGTCGGCTTCTGTGGTGGTCGCGGCCAGGCCTGCCTGCGGACTCTGGCGTCCTCGAGCGGCGTCGCTCCCAAGACCTGTGGCGACGTCTATCGCGATCTTCATCGTAGCCCGGTGACCTCCGCCGTGACCTGTGTTCTCGTTCGTCGCGGTTTTTGCGGCCGTCGTCATGATCGCGGCGCGTTCGGCTATCGCCGTGACCGTCTTCATCACGCCCCATGGCTCGCGTCGCAATTGTGGCTTGCCCTCCGGCTCTTTGTACGGCGCTCCGAACCAGGTTCTGCTTTACATGTAGCGGAATTTCCCACGGCTACCGGTCGCTAGGCAAATTGTTGGCTATTGGAAAAGGAAATGGTGTAGCTGCTAGGTGCAGAAGAACGGGACGACTAAAAATTAGCTAGTGGAGTGCCACCGCGATCATGGGAACTTCCGCGCTCACTTGAAGCGCTGTTATTCCGCACGTCCTCCAAAGTGCTCAAGCCGTGGAGCCTCAAACATATATGCGGATCGCGTTCTGCATGTACCCTTCATTGAACTGAAAACCAATTTTTGATGTAGCTGAGTAGTCGTGATGGAGCATGACAATGAACAACGCGGAAAGGATCCGCTGTAAGCTCGACGTTGGAGCTAGCGCATATCTATCAGGGAACATGACCTTTCCAAAGTGATTCACAAATGAAATGTCCTATTAATAGGCAACGACGTCGTTGAGCCTGACGATAGCCGTTTAACGCACCCTCTATTAGCTGAGAACGATGCTAGAGCTCTTTCATGGCGCGTGCTATCAGCATCTTTCAACGAATGAAATGGGGTACTTGCACGGAATGGGTTTTGTGAGTGGAAGCCCTTGACGTTTCGTGGAGCACTGGCGCCATGACTGAAGAAACTTGACTTCATGACCATGTAAGGTCGGTCCCTGTGTGGATTTAACTAGCCTTCATATAATTGAATAAGAAAATCTTTAACAACAGAAACATCCGGTATGGTGTAGTGGCTAACATCGCTCGCTCTCAAGTCAGTGCCGAGCAGCCCAGGGTTCGATTCCCTGTACCGGAGAACATTTCTTTTTGGCTTGCCTCAACTTCTTTTTCGCGTGCGCATGTGAAAGCTTTTCTTTTTTTTCCCTCCTCAGTGCATTAGGTAAAGGCTTCTTGAGCCACATAACGTCGCCAACCCGACAAGCGAGTCGAGACCCGCTCAGGTTCTTTACTCGTTGTCCGGTATGGTGTAGTGGCTAACATCGCTCGCTCTCAATCAATCATTGGTCCGAGCAGCCCAGGGTTCGATTCCCTGTACCGGAGTAACTTCCCTTTTTTACTGTTCGAGACATTTTTTGTCGTTGGCAGAATCTACGATAGATCGTGAAATGATGTGAACCGTGAGGGAAGCTATTGCTTGGTGGTGGGTTATACCATCACCTAATGAGGGTCAGCGTGGCTGTCGTGCTAGAGGTAAATTCGATAAACATTTCTTCCTGCCTTCGTTTTTGGATCCGCAGGATTTGGCTCAAAAGCCCAGCTGAATGGTGACTTCGCGCATCATATTGCTGCATGACTTGGCAGCCATGCAAAGCAAATATTTAGCTAAGCAAGCAAGGCAACGAGGGTCAGCAATCAGGCTGGCAGTGTGACAGCCTAAACATTTGGTATGTATTTATATCACTACTTCAGTAGCCCCCGAAGCATCTTTTTTCTTCAAATAGCGCAATACTTTCGCGCCGGCTAAACGAAAGCAGCGGCATTCGTGACTCTATTCGCACACTTGACCGAAGCGAAATCACATCTATCTGAGATTATGGAAGCTTTTACCCCCACCTCTAGGAATGCCATTTCTTTACATCAGCGACGCCTCTCAGAATCAGAGCTCTCAGAATCAGGGCTCTCAGAATCAGGGCTGAATCAGGCCGAGTGCCCACTGTTCAAGTTTCTTCCTGCTGAAATACGCAGCCACATCTTCGCCTTGGCTCTGGTCGACTACGAAGAGCCGGCAGCAGCTCACTAATACGTAAGAAACACGTGCTGGGCTCGACCGTCGTACTCGTCCCTACGAAGAACTGATACAGCACTTCTGCGAACCTGTAAATATATCAACCGAGAGACTTGGTTCCTGCCGTTCCTCCTGAAAGAGCAGACGCACTGGTCACAGCTACGGATCGTGCGCCACCCGAGTACAGCGTCGACGACTCGCTTGTTAATCTACGTCAAGCTATCGCGAAGATCAAGAGGCAACACAACCAGCCAGATGTGGAGATCAAGTCCCTTTCCGGGTCTTCACGCAAATGTACAAAATTGAGGCACATGAAGTCACGGGGTTTCTGAGTTTAGTGCTCTATCTTTCGTTTCAGCGTCTATGCATCACCATCAGACACGCAGACTTTTGGTTCTGGGAGAACGATGCACCCCTCCGGTTTGAATCGCAATGGATACCGCGTCTTTGCGCCGTGTTGCCCTCGGCGGTGCGTGAGGTCGTTATTGAGATGGAAACGGTCAGCCGCAAGGCCGCGCAGCTAGACGAAATAGCGAAGCAAATGGCGCAGAATTGGCACTTTCGAATCAGGGACGGGGAGCGCTTGTTCGCCGACTCAACGCCGAATGGCCACGAAGTGAGTCGCTGGCGTGGCTCCTCCTCGTGGCACAATCAGAGATGGATCAGGAATGAGATCAGCGACGGAATCATCGAGTACTATGTCGGTGCCGTACGATTTCAGCCAAGGCATGCAATTGAGAAAGCCGGTGGGAAAGTCAGTGACGAGGCTCTGCAGGCTGCCGCGTCAGAAACTTTTATGGTGCCCGAAAAGCTGCATCTCCCGGATGCGGAGCCCATGCAGTGCGTTCAAGCGTATGTCCCAACGGATACAGAGGACCTTTCCGCCGTCGTCACCTCCGCCGCAGAAGAAGACGCCACAGCTAGGAACATGGCTTGACACTCTACTCACAGTAGTATTCCGGCCTCCAAATCAAGTAATCAGGAAATAATCTTGTAGTCAATGCGTCGAAGTAACTATACCAAAGGTTGATATCAATGTATGTTTAGCTTCGCTGTGTTAGAAGTCAAGAACAGGCGCTTCTAACTAGTACAAATGTTCCAGCAAAAGCGCCGCAGAGTCCAGCATCACCTGCGACGAACTCCCCCTCCCTTCCACCGCAGCTTGGCGGCCCAGTTTGCCCACTGCTGCACTTCGTCCTCGGCCAGCAGTAGCTCGACCGTGTAATAGTCTCTCGCCAGCTCCTCGTGGTTTTTGAAGTGATGTACAAAGCGGTGGCATGCACCGCACAGCCATGCCACATTCTGCAGGTCCTGCTTTGTGTGCCACCCCCGTTTGACCACTTTGTCGTGAACAAAGCGTGGGATGAGGTGATGATAAGAAAGTGGGATCCACGAGCGTTGGCAGATCTCGCATGCCTCTGCCCTTGTTTCCCTCGTCGCTGGGGGAGCAGTGGTCAAGGTAGAAAGGTAGGCAGAAAGTGCTGGCAGAATAAAGGCTTCAGCAGTCGGTGGCAGTGGCGATGATTCCGTCGGGTCAGAAGAAATTAGTCTATATGTTTTGAGCGTCTCCGATATCGACAGTGGCAAATTCAGCACGTCTAGACTGTCCACTGTCAACGGCTGGGAGAATTGGTCTTGGAGGCTCGGCGAGTCTCTCCATGAGCGGTAGTCTATCTCTCGGAGCTCTTCTGGCAGGTTCTCAAATATCTCATGGGCTAGATAATGAATAAAATCAGCTAGCTCCTCCGCCTCTTGATGCAAGCTCGTTTGTGAGGTTGCCTCCACTGTGGTTGCTTTGGACCTCCGTCGTCGCTTTGGCTCGGACTTGGCATTTCTCCTCTCCAGAATAGTGACCGAAAGGCAGTCTCTGAATACGGCGAAGTTGTCGTTTTCGGATTTTTCCATGGTAAAGGCAAGATTCCTTGGGGTTAGTGTGGCGCGTTTGCAAGGTAATCATACAGTCGGATTAGCGGATGTCAACCTGCTAACTACCTAGCCACTGCGATCTAGCCGTCATTGGCTGTCCAGCTAAACAATTAACCGAGGACAAAAGAGCAAGTGACCCCGCCAACGGCCGTCATTGACATCTTTGTTCAGGCTTCGAATTCCCGTCAGACTCGAAATCAAAATCGTATTTGCAAGGTGCGGTGGGTGCGAACGCATTTTGCATGACGGCCTGTCAGGCCCGTGTGGCTGACCGCCCTCTAGACGCTTGTGCCCGACTAATCCAAAGTACAGCGCAGCGGTGTTACAACAATCAGAATGTCAGAAACCATTATCGCTTTCGATCTTTATGGTACGCTACTCTCAACGGAGTCGATAGCTACAGAATTGGCAAAACTTTTCGGCAATGAAACGTCCAAGACCCTAGCTACGCGAGCCAGGACTTTGCAGTTGGAGTACACATGGCGCAGCAACAGCATGAGTGAGTTGCCGAGCTTCTCGATAGCAAATGTAGGTTGAAACTTATGATTCTGCATCAGACAGATACCAAAGCTTTAGCAATGTGACACGCTGGTCTTTTCGACAAGCTACTGCAGAGCTGGGCCTTGACCTTGGCCCCGCCGAGGAGGAGCGCGTCATGAATGCGTACAACGGGCTGGATACATTTCCCGATGCAGACGCCGGTTTAAGGATTCTCGCCAAAGAAGAGGCAGGGTCGGTAAGCGCATACGTATTCTCAAACGGCGACTCCAGCATGCTGGCTTCTTCCATGTCTACGTCTCCAGCGCTGGCCAACGCAAGCAGTGTCTTGCCAGCGGGCAAGGTCATAAGCGTCGAGCCGCTGCGCGTCTTCAAGCCACATCCAAGCGTCTATGATTATCTGGTTGGGGTGACCGGTAAGAAGGACTGCCCTGGTGATGTATGGCTCGTATCTTCGAATCCTTTCGATGTGTGTGGTGCGGTCGCAGCTGGTCTGAGGAGTGCGTGGGTCGACCGTGCTGGTAGAGGGTGGCTCGACGGACTAGCTAACGGAACAGGTAACAATCCAACCATGGTGGTTAGTGGAGTGGATGAAGCTGTGAAAAAGATCACACAGGCTTCTTGAGTAGGAACTCACAGCTTGAGCAGCAAGCTTAGTTTATTTCATTCCAGGGGATAGACACACAGTCAGGCGCGTAATGCGCGTCACTGGGAGGGATGTTGAAATGTGCAACGAATCTTCTGAGAGTCCTGAGCTAAAAGATAGTAGCACATAGAGCGGGCTTGAATGGGTTTCAACTTTACGCAGTCTATTCGATTTTCCCGTGGCTACATCACCACTGACTAATAAGAAAACGAGTATAAACCTAATTTTCTTCTTCAATGGACATAACAATATGAATCAGAGCTTACAGAAGCAAAATTAGCCCTCTATTTGTTCACTTTCAGGCTGATGCAGCCCCGAGCACCGCCACGTGAGGCTCACCACCACCGCCACATCTGTCACCTGGCGCGCGCTAGAAATTTACCAGCACCAACAACAGTCGACAGCACATCAACGTCAGGCCAGGACCAGGATTATGTGCGGCATACACGCTGCCATCTCCCACAATGTCTCAAGTCCGATATCTGGCACCTTGGAGGCGAACCTGCGCTGCCGAGGACCAGATCATCTGGGCAGCCTGACCATCAGCCTCCCAGATAATGATTCACATTTGTGCGTCGCCCTGACGTCCACCGTCTTAGCGCTGCGCGGTAATCATACAACAGCCCAGCCCCTGTTGGATCAGGGCTCGGGGTCGGCACTTTGTTGGAATGGAGAGGCTTGGAGAATTCATGGCCAGCCGGTCACTGGCAATGATAGCGAATTTGTCTTATCCAAGCTTGTCGCGGCAAGTAGTCACAGCAAGGAGGCTATTCTCAATACGCTGCGCGCAATCGAGGGCCCATTCGCGTTTGTATTCGTGGACAAGCGAAACAAGAGCTTGTATTACGGTCGCGATCGTCTGGGACGACGATCACTTCTCGTAAAGCTCGAGTCCCCGTTCCAGCTATCCAGCATATCGGACTCCTCGACTACAGGCTGGCTGGAGGTGGAGGCTGATGGATGCTACAGTATCTCACTGACTAGTAATAGCTTTCTATCCACTGTAGAGCCCTCGCGACACGACTGGGATAGCAATGCAGAGTTGGTACGTGAGACGATGCCTCAATGCGAAACTGTTGCTAACGACATAGATATCGGCACTTGGCATATTCAATGCAACTGTGCCGAAGGGACTTGACAGGCTGACAGAAAACGTTGAGGCCGTCGGTACATTGAAGAATCACCTGCTTCAATCGCTACAATACCGTGTTCAAGGCATACCAGTGCCGCCAGGAGTGAATGAACCGCAGGCTTCTGTCGCTGTTCTGTTCTCGGGCGGACTCGATTGTACTGTGTTGGCCCGCCTTGCACACAACTTGCTCCCAAAAGATCAACAAATCGACCTTTTGAATGTGGCCTTTGAAAACCCTCGGATAGCTGCGCAGCACAAGGACCTCGATCCGGAAAAGCTGTTCGAGCTGTGTCCAGACCGCATGACTGGCAGGCAATCGTTTGCTGAACTAATCAAAAATTGCCCCGCAAGAACATGGCGATTCGTCGCAGTAAGTAATCTGTACACACAACAATGTCGGCATACACCGCGCTACTGACTACAATGCTGAGCACCCTTGCAGGTGAATGTACCCTATTCCGTGGCCATGTTTCATCGAAATACTGTAGTGAGCTTGATTCACCCTCACAATACAGAAATGGATCTTTCGATTGCCTTTGCATTGTACTTTGCGGCCCGTGGACAGGGTCTAGCACAGACTAGCATTGACACTGAGCCTACACCGTATTCCGCAACGGCCCGAGTGCTCCTTTCAGGGCTCGGCGCTGACGAATTGTTTGGTGGCTACTCGCGTCATGGAATCGCTTTTGAAAGGAAGGGCTACGAAGGATTGATTGAGGAGCTTAGACTCGATGTCGGACGCCTTGGAAAGAGAAACCTGGGCCGCGATGACAGAGCCATGTCGCACTGGAGTCGGGAGGTTCGCTTCCCGTTTCTCGATGAACGCCTAGTGAAATGGGCCATTGAGCTGCCAGTCTGGCAAAAGTGTGATTTTGGAAACGATCCGAATGGTGAGAAAGGCGTCGAAGCAGCAAAGCGTATTTTGCGTCTACTCGCCAGAGACCTCGGCCTGAACGCTGTAGCATTGGAGAAGAAGAGAGCAGTGAGTCGAGCAACATTGCGCAGTGCTGCCAACTCCAAGTCTGAAGCTAATATGCGGTTTCCAGATACAATTTGGTGCCAGGACGGCCAAGATGGAGAGCGGTAGAACCAAGGGAACAACGCTCATCAGTGCGTGAGGAATACAAACAGAAAAAGTTGGCGAGCGAGTGCTCCTCCGCACAGCAGAGACGGATACTCCTTGGCAGTGATGATGAAGACAGATACTTCTGAACCTGATGCAGATGCAAATCAGAGCACGGTCAATTGTGTGTTTGCTCTTGGGCTAACCCCTTTGGCTTTGTGCTCGTCGCATTAGATGGCACATGGTCATGACGACGTAAAGGCAAGTCTGAGCCAAAACCGTTGGGGTCAAGTTTTTGAAAGCAGATCATGATTTCACCCAGCAAGGCTGAGAATAGACTGAATCATGGGAACGCCTCAACGTAATTATACCGGCGGTCTGAGATGCCCTTGTGATAAGACATGCAACCTAGAGAGTGAGATAGGTAAGTCTTGCATACCAGGCTAGTAGCGACAAGGGAGGCGAAGTACCTACAAGACTAAGATGTATTCTCCTCAGTCAGGAGTTGATTTTGCTGTCAGTAGCGCAAAGCTCAGATTGTGTCTTAGACTTTGCAGTTGATGTTTTGGAAAAGACCGCCGGCGGCGACGGTAGAGGTCGTGGCAGAAATCGAGGCGGCAGCCAGGCTGCCGCCGCCGCCACGGCCTATGTCAAGCTTATTCGGGATGTTGGGCGTCAATACGAAGTGTCGTGCGAAATAAAATGCATTGGCATACTAAAATCCAATTCTATCTATACATGACTCATCTCAGCAGTTCCTGACCGGCAGCGACAAGGCCACAGGGTTACCGCTAGTACGCAGCGACACACTTAATAGGCAGCCGCCGTCAATGGTTACGCGACTTGTGTTGCGCAACCTTTATGGAAGCCATGTTGAGACGCTGTCCTGGTGGGAACAGCAGACGACTGTCGAGGAAAAGCGGTTACTGCGCCTAGTCCCGCACAGTGTTGGTCAATGGAAACGAGCGGTGGCGGCAGTGCGAAGTAGATGGGGCTGTCGGCATCGTCGCTGGCGTACTGTGGAATGACATAAATATACTCGTTGGTGTCTCGGTTATACAACTTCTCTTTAAGAATTTCGATACCAATATTCATGAGGATCATTTTATGCGGGCCTCGAGGATGCGCAATGTCGTAGACGCAGATAAAAATAAGTGAGCAGATAAAAATAAGTGACAAGATAAAAATAAGTGACAAGAGAAAAAAAGACTCGGTATTCTGGCTACCCTTACTTTCAAGCTTGTAGCACATCATAATCAATCGTGGAACGATTTGGCCTTGTATTGCCAGGCAGCCGCAAACGTAGCGCAGCGCAAGTCTCATCTAGACGCGTAACCAAAACCCGACACCTGTGGTTGATAGTAGCTATAGCTAGGCCTCAGCGCACGACTCGTGGACGAGGCAGACACCCCTCGAAAACCGCGCAAAAAAGGACCAATCATAATTCCGACCTTGTGGGTTACGCGGTACTTTGTAGTGTGCATGCGCTCGAGCTCGGTCTCGATGGTTCGATGACTCGGGCAACTCCAGTTTTCAACATTCGTTATTCATGTATACCAGACAATCAATGGTACATGTTGCCACCCAAGCAGATGATCGACGACTGTTTGTTTTTCCCGCAAAAAAATAGAAAATAAATGATACATAAAAAATAAAAATAAAAAATAATACGCAAAGTAATCCGTACGGTTGCAAAAGAAACAGAAAAGAGTCAGGGTGACTGGAGCCGAGTGTCGATCACCGTGTTCGAGGCGACTGGGCGAGCTGCCTGCAATCCCACACTCCGTATTCATGTTTTAGCCCAGCGAATTGTATATTCGCGCCCCGGCCCCTCCACCCGCTGGTCCATGTATGTATCAGGGACTACAGTCTCTACTCTCTGCGCAAGGGAGGGTCTTGCTGAACAGATAGGTCGCTTGGCATTAACACTTCAAACAGAAAAAAAAATGGGGAGATGGCCACATACATACTTCCAGCCACTTGAACCGCTTTGCAGACACCGCTTGTTGGTGCTTTGCGCGCGGTTTCATCCTAGCCCCCTTCTTCTCTCCATGTTGTGCTGGGGCCGATAACGTGTGGAGTGATGCGATATTCAGCGTCAATCAATACATGCAGATCCTATCTCCTTTAATAAACCAAAATTCCGGCACATAGATTACAAACACACTGAATACAAGACACGTGTTTGGGCGTTTCTATTTCTCGAGTACGGAGTACGGCTGGATGAATTGTCCGGCGACAGCCGACAGCATGCATCCTTGTGCATGTGCAGCCACAGTACTGATTTGCGACTGCTGCAGATGACGAACATGCAAGAGACATTTTCCCGATGTGGGCCTCTGCGACGTTGTCCTTTTTGAAATGTTTGTGCAGGTGTGCGTACATTTCTTCACCTCCCTCTCGATAGCTATTGCATCACATCCGAGCTGCTTTCCTAGGCTGCACCTCAGTGCAGGGATGCATGCAGCCTACAAGTGGTTCCTCGCTCCACTCACGGCCGTCAACACGCCGGCCGGTGTCAGGGCACTTGGCAGTGAGAATGGTAAACGGGCTTGGGGTTGTCGAGAGGCGGAGCGGCAACGGAACAAAGGACTCTCTGACTCTCTTGGTGATCTTCCGTCATGGTGTGACGTCGCATCTGCCGGCATGAAAGGTGTGCCGCCTCGACGCGGAATGAATGGGCAGAGAGACGGCTTGATATCTCTGAAGATGCAAGTCGAAGCCCAGTGAGGCACGGCTGCAGCGAGAACCTGGGGGCTCGGACTCATTTCGAGTTGTGCTGGGCTCTGTGAGGCTGGCAATCTTGCCTCGATATCCAAACATGGTTACATGGGTGTAGGCTGCTCGAACAGTTGGTGGCGTGAATTACTCGCCGTCTTCGCTTGGCAACCGAGGCTTTGGCGTCTGTATCAGTTTCGACGAGCTCGTTAAATCGCCCCATTTTCGGAGCAAGAAGCAAGTCGCGCGAGTGAAAAGAAACATGCGAGTGTGTTGCATCTCAATGCCCAGCAAGGTGTCATCTCCACGAAACTAAGGCCCATCATATTACCGGTATACTTACGGGGGACCCAGTTACTAAGTACAAGGAACCACCTGGTGGACGAACTGCCAGTGCCTTGTGGCGTGGGAAGCTCGCTGGTGCTGGTCACGATAATCTCACATTATGTCACCGGTAACGAGCCGTTGACCTTGTCCGCTCGTAACTCAGGAAACGTGAGCCATCCAGAGGTCGTCGTGTATTTCTGGGTCAAGGAGAATGGGGTTTTTGCCGATACCGTTGCAGCCATCTGTCTCCAGGATCGTGCAGGCCCAATTTTATCGCCAAAAGTCACGATAGTAGCTGGCCAGTTCAGACGACGACATTGAATCTATCGCTGCTCGAAACGTCGCTGCCACAGCAAGTGGACGAGTTACCAAATCCCCGAGAGAGGAGTGTGTAAAATCTCGACGTCAACATGACTTCTCTTTCTGATCTCTCTGATCTTTCTGAAGGCAATCGGGGTCATTCTGGCTCTAGGCTTTTTCAAGCATGAACATAGAAAGAGTAAAGTGTAATCCGTAAACATCTACAGTACTTGGGGCCTAGCAAGTGCTGCGCAGTGCACATTGCTCCATCCAGTTTACATACTCTTGAGGTCTTCCTTCAGCCGACCGTCGAAACTTGAAAAGACACCTGGCCGATGTGAAATACCCGAACTGGATAACACGAGGGAAAAAGGAAAGAGGCCGAGCTAGTTGCTGTAGCTCCACAAGATGTTACACTTGCAACGCACTAGAGTCTAGATGTAGCTCAATAAATGCATCATCTCTACTGGCTCCATTCTGACGTAGCTGGTATCAGACGTGGCTCCGTTGGTGAGGCTATGTGGATGCCCTTGATAGCATCCTGGTCAGACGTATTGATAAGAGCAAACAGTTGGTAGATTAAAAGAGCGGCAGAGTCAGTGTTCTGAGTGATGGAGGGTTCAACGAGGAAAAGACGGAACCAGGAAATGGCGCCAGAATGGCAAAAGTCAGCGATCATTATCAAATGCGGATGAACGTGCACATCAATGGGATGAACATGGCATTTTGTGATGCACCCGTTGTCAGTTGCGCCAGGATGCCCTGAAGGGTACAACAGGGGCGTGATTGGCGGAGAGATGTTTGAGGCTACTTGTGTGGCTCCCGGTACTCGATTCTATTGGCATAAGTAGATGCATCAAAGCTTTTGCGAGGTGTGACGACCCTTTCTAGGTTTAGGTGAGGCGTCTGCGTGCTGGTGCTGCGGTAACAATTGGCAAGAGTCCGATTTGCCCGGGCGTAAGACGCATCACGGGCGCGTTATCGAATCGCGACGATCTTGCACGACCGTAGCCGGTGGCCATAGTTTGACTTTACATTCCCGTCCGAGTTGACATCGGTCCGTCGTGCGGGATCCGCGTACACCGTGGCAGCGGCGGTTCGCGAAGAGCAACAGTGGCGGGGATAATCGGTATTGGGCAGCGGGTGTCATGGGAGGAAGCGGAGAGGCTAGCGAAAATGCGGTGCATTCTTTGCCCCGTATGGTCTTGAGATGCAGCGTTTTCGCCGTAGCTGTGGAGGGATCTTTTGGCTTTGTAGGTGGTAGGTTAGAGGCGCATCTGCAGTGAATGAGTCGACGTCACGGCATCCATAAGTAGATGGACGGTCTCCATCTGTCGTGTCGTGAGGCTCCAGTTTAGGCCCCATTCAGGTGTCATAGCGTGGGAACCAGAGGGCAGCGGCAGCCCTGCGGGAAGGGTTTACCAGAGCCAAAAAGCAAAAGTCTCGTGGGACAGCTGCTGAGGCGGCAGCAGAGATGGTGGATCTTGGTGTCTTGGCGTTTTGACACCAACTTGTGGGAAGCGAGAGGCTGATGTGTTATTGCGCGAGGTTGCAGTGGCGCTGGTGTCGCTGATGTACAGGAGAAGGCTGCGTGCTGCGCATGCGGTGATAAATAGATGGGCTCCGTCGAGGCAGACTGGCGTTGCGCGCCGTGATTTGCTTGGTCCTGCCAGTACGGATACGCCCTAGTCAGCCACGGGCGGCGTCTTGATGGAACGGACGGGGTCCAAACAGATGGCGCACTGCCGTGTTGCGTGCGTGTCGAGCCTGCGAGGGAAATTGGCTACGTGGATACTAATGCGTCATGAGCGTGATTGATGCAGCTGCGGAACGTAGAAGCCAACGTAGGAAGATGGCTGTACGAGATGGGTGCGGACCGGAGCCTAAAAAAAAAATGGTGTCGGATTAGGCGATCAAGGTAATGGCTGGTGATGGGATGCAGCAATGGTGAGAAGAGAAGCAGAGTGTAGATAGGTAGTTCGGCGTTTGCAAGTTGTTGGCCATCATCAAGGGTTCGCCTTTGACTGAACGGGCACGCAGGCAGGCTGTTGGGCGCAGGGTTTGAACGGTGGCTGAAAACGGTAGCTAAAAATTATTCGAACAAGTCGAGTCAGCAACCAGATAAATTACAGGGGAACTTGCAGGTGGCTTGCAAGGTACGTGGCGCTGTACCAGTACCTACGGCCGTCGGTGCCTAGGTACCTAGGTACCTACCTAGGTACAGAATGGCGGGGAGGCCGCTGAAATCAGAGTTACAGTCGCAGTAAAGGATTATGCTGATCCAGCAGCAGCAGCAGCAACGGGAGACGGCACTCCTGAAACGAGTCGTCTGGTCCATGATTCGCGAGGTAGGAGGCTGCAAAAGTATCTTAGCGAGAAAGGGAGCATTGCGCGAATAACCACAGTAGCTGTGCGAATTTGCGACGTATCAAAAGTAATAGGAACCAGGCAAACAGACCTGTTGTCGTTGTAGGTACCATGGTACCTACTCAGGAGTAGCCGAACACGCAGTACCGATGTACCTCGCCTCAGGTCCACTCGGTTTAAAACTCTGAGCCGACCGTCTCCATCGGTCTCTGGCCACAGCCTCTTGCATGTGCCTGCTTGCCTGCTGCCTGCACCGCCGTCCATTATGGTGGCCCGACGCACTCGCGAGGCAGCTAATAATAAAGGCCACAGTTAAAAATTCTGCCCTCGGCACCCATGCCCGTTCAGCGCCATGAGCGCCAACCCTCCTTTCCCCCCCCCCTGACCCATATGGTGGACCAGATATGGATCTCGTTGGGATCGTGCCGGAACCCTCGCCGCCACTCACAACGCCGCGCCGCCACATGGTACCTGCTCGGCCGCTCCACCGACGACGTCATGGGGGGGAAACGCTCACCACCCTCGTCACACTGCACATCCATGTATATTTTTTCAGCCAATGTACCGTCCCTGTACATACTGCTTGAAAAACACCCCTAGAAGTGAAAAAAAAACACTGGAGCCTCGAGATCAAATGCCGCAGTTGCGTTATCGCCAAAAGGGCCTACTACACCAAAAAGTTCTGCCAGTCCCACATCTTGCTCCCTGCCCCGATTAAAAAATAAAAATAAAACGAAATTAAAACGAAAATTCTGTACGCTATTCATGCTCCAACTTGTCTGATTTCGATAGGCCAACCGTACTGCTGCTGCGGTATCAGGCTCCATAGTTGATGCTCCGTAATGACGCCCGTGTAAATGGCGGGACCGATAACATGTACTCGGTATCGATACTGAGGCTGGCATCTGTGTACATTGTTGACAAAAGATAATTCTCTGCAACCCGCCTGTTTGGGATGCCTCCGTTCCATCTATATAAGACGAATGCCCTCCTCTGCTAACCCCCCTTGATCGATTCCTCACCCTTATCAACCACTGGCTGGGCTATCAACTTTCATCTTCTTCTTCTCCATCCATCCTCTAAAGACTCAAAAAATCTTTCAAGTCTTCTTCCATCTCTTGTCTAAACTTCAATTCTACACACTACAAATCCTTCACAATGGCTCCTGTCGCTATCACCCCCGAGGTCTCCCCTGAGCGCCCTATGATCGTCAAGAAGATCGAGGGCAACCGCTCCCATTCCAGCTCCGTCTCCTCGGTCCACTCCATCCAGCTCAACGACGGCAACTCCATCCCCACCGTCGCCCTCGGCGTATACAAGGCCCCCAACGGCCAAGAAACTGAGGACGCCGTAACCGCCGCCCTTGACGCCGGCTATCGCCATATTGACTCGGCCGCCCGCTACGCCAATGAGGAAGCTTGCGGCCGTGCCATCCGCCGCTGGCTTGACAAGACCGGTACCCCTCGCGAGGAGATCTTTATCTGCTCCAAGCTCTGGGACGCCGACCACGGCTACGAGGCCACATTCAACGCCCTCTGCGCCTCGCTCGACAAGTTTGGTCTCGATTACTTGGACCTGTACTTGATCCACTCCCCTGCCGACGACGAGGGAAAGCGCCTTGAGTCATGGCGTGCTCTCGAGACCGCCCAGCGTCTCGGCAAGGTCAAGTCGATCGGCGTTTCCAACTTTGGTGCCGCCCACATCGAGAACCTCATCGAGAACGCCACCGTCGTCCCGGCCGTCAACCAGGTCGAGGTTCACCCCTTCTGCCAGCGTCAGGCCCTGGTCGATCTGTGCGACAAGCACGGCATCAAGATTGAGGCCTACTCTCCCCTCGCCCGCGGCAACAAGCTCGAGGATCCCACCATCGGCAAGATTGCTGAGAAGTATGGCAAGACTCCTGCTCAGATCCTCCTCAACTGGAACGCTGCCCGCGGCAACGTTGTCCTGCCCAAGTCTCTGACTGCCCACCGCATCAAGAGCAACTTTGAGTCGTTTGACTTCAAGCTCGCCCCCGAGGACGTTGCCACCATTGACGCTCTCGAAGCCAACTACGTTACTGGCTCCATGCATAAGTCTGAGGACTAAATTTACAAGTTAACTCACATCTTTTCTTTCTTTTGTCTTTCAGAGGATAATCCTTGGACGGGCTCCTCGGATATGATACCACCTCTTATTTCTACGACCATGGGACATGCTCCTGCCTTCTGTGAACATCACAACAGCCGCGGGAGTAGTGTAGTGGGTATTACGAGCATATTGTGCGGGCTCAATCAGACTAGATATTGCATAGATTGGGTAGCTGGCGTTTTCTTTTACCATACAGTTCGCAGTTCAGGACTTTCATCACAAGAAATAAATTGAATTTTTTGAATCATCATATACATCTCATGAAATCTCGTTGCTCATACAAAGTATGCAGACCCAAGTTTCACAGCCGTGGCATAGATAAAGATTTATTTTACGAATCAACAAACAAGATTCACGTCACGGCAACTACTATGTTGTGATGTTACACATAAGAGATACATGGGCAGGCAAAAGTGCAGGAGTAGCAAGTATGCCTAATAAAAGTTTGAAGCAAGTCTTTCCCCAAGTGTTGTTGAAATGATCAAGGAGCCATTGCAACTCTGAGCATCATACATGCGTAGTGGCTGTGGGGTGGTTTCGGGCGTTTAAAAATAAAGATCGTGAGATCTGAACTTGCGGTTGCAGGTCCCACCGCACCTTAATCAGATGAAATAATTGTGGCGCTTTTGCCACGCACCACGCAGCAACTCCGTTTAGAATGGTCCAGACCTTTGATAGACCGCCGTGGTGTGAGGGGTCGATCGTGTTGCAGCTGCAAAGATGGAAAGGAGGGTCAGAAGATCGAATGCAGGGTACGGGAACATGGGAAAGAGAAGAGCGGGAATTTTTATATGTGGCGCCGTATTATATCGGCTTATTGCTCCGTTTGCTGTCCTGTTGTGTGTGTGCCTGACGCGCCCACCAACACCACCACAAAAATTATTTCCACCCACCCAACCCCAGATTATGTACTCGCACCTGTCCAAGTCTGCTCACCAACACCAGAATGTGGCGCGTGAGAAGCTGCTTTGTTGGTCAGATGCACTCGCTAGTTCCCGGCGCTGCACCCCAAGATCCCAGCTGACCAGACTTGCTAGACTCAGCCTTGCGCGCTGATCAGCCGCTGCTCGTTAGCAGACGAGATCGACCGAATCATTTACGGTTACCCATTGATGGATGCGCGACTGGTGACAGCGCGACACTTGGGTAGTGATCGCTGACCACTACGGAGCGGCCGTGCGCTCCTTGGTTCGTCATGTTCCAGGCAGTCGAGGCTACGCTGCGGCCCGAAGCTTCCCTCATTGTCGCAAGCGTGATCGGGCGCGACGCCAAGGCACGGCTTGGAATCTGCCTTTCCCCCCTCTCACCTCCGTCATTATTGAGATGGCTCTTCTCCCTGCACCACCCCCTTTACTTCTGTCGTGATTTCATATTGCGACTAATCGACACGACTGCACGCCATGAACGCCGCGACCGACTTTTACCGGTCGCAGGTCGGCGGTACGGGCGTAATCAACTATAGCTACACGGATTTTCCCTGGCGTCTGTTCCTCAAAGATGTTTACTACTTTTTTGTGTACTGCTGGGCGCTGCCGTGGGTGGTCCTGCCGCTCACGCCGGCCGACTCGGGGGAGTTGGATGAGCTCTACCCCAGTTGGGCAAATTTGCAGTGTCTTGCTGTTCACACGATACTCATTCTCCTCCAGCTCTTCTTCTTCTTTGGCCTACTAGTCGCTGTGCTGTTTCCCGTGTGGCTCGGCGCCGTGTTTGTCGGCGGCTGCCTGTTCCTCAACTGGCTGCTTTGTCTTCTCTTGAACGGAAAAAGTATGACCTTTCACTCAGACGAAAAATATGCAAAGGCGCTGCCACAGCATGAACATGAGCAGTGGATCTTCTTGAATGGTGTTGCTGCAGGGTGTGTATATGCTCGGCTTCCGCAAAACTGGCCATTTGCTGACAGGTCATGCCATCTAGGGAACATTGGATGAAGAATAACCTGAACCGACTTGCCATCACCTTTGGCCGACCGATCCTCGGCGTTCATAACCGCACGTCGGGAATCATTTTCGATGTCCTAGAGTGCCTGGTCCAGCGCAATTTTTCCTACGCCACTAACGATGTTCGCGTGTGCTACAAAGTTGTGCGGGATGTGCTCTATAACCCGTCGAAAACCAAGGTCATCTTTATCTTGCATTCTCAGGGTGGAATTGAGGGAGGGTTAGTGCTAGACTGGCTTCTCCAAGAAATGCCCCAAAATCTCTTGTCCAAGTTGGAAGTTTACACCTTTGGCAACGCTGCGAACCACTTCAACAACCCCCATCGCCATGTCGAATCTCAATCTTTGACGATTGAGAAGCCACGGGAGGCCCTTGCGACGTTGGTAACGGAAACGAGCTTCTCAAACATGCACGTCGACACCTTGATAGATACAGGCGAGGGCAAGCCCCCGTCTCTGGTGACCCAGTCCTCCAGCATGTCAGCATCATCCCGGAGCTGGAACGCGGCGCAGGACCGTGCCATCGGATACATTGAGCATTTTGCGCACACGACGGATTTTGTTGCCATGTGGGGGGTTTTGCATTTTGCAACAAACAAAATGGGTTCGCCACAGCTGCCCAGATTCATGGGACGTCTTTTCAGCCGATCCACTAGACGTGGTGGCCACCAGTTCAACCAGCATTATCTCGATGGCATGTTTCCGCTGGAGAGGGACCCCCATACAGGAGAGCTTATCGGCGCGGCTGAAAAGAATGAATTCATGGAAGAGACGATCAAAATCGGCAAGGAAGGCGCCGGCATGGAGAACACACGAGAGGCTTTTGACATTACATACATGGGCACAATGGGATTCGGAACCGGTGATATTAGCACACCAGTGGAAGTTCATGGCGCTCTTAACAAGAACAAGCTGGTGCAAGAATACAAGGTCAAGGACGTTTGCCGACTTTGGAGCTACAGAAACGGGCGCTGTCCGCAAGATACGACGTCTGTCATGGGCGCTGAGGCCATCATGGCACGCACCGCCACGATTTAACGGGCGTGTTGTTGCTTTGACAACATGCCAGCGGTTGATGAATGAGCGATTCATTACAACAAGTACAGAATCCTCGCACATACGTAGCATAATATTATCGAGATTGCATATCACTAGAAGCCAATAGATTAAACTCAAAAGGTTCCACCTGCTCGCGGCAGGCATTAACATGAATTGTCGGATCTTGCTAAGAAATGTATTTTCAGTAGACAGGGGTTAATCTTTGGCAGGGAAAGGGGTAACTGACGCGTAACTGACGGGCATACGGATACCTACCTAGGTACAAAACAAACGCACCACGGCCGACCAACAGACATTTGGGGCTGATCATCTTCAGGAGATACGTCTGAATGGGCCTCTTAAATCTCCGAAGAATGGAGAATGACGGCATTCAATTTGATGCCATGCAACTTGTAGCTCAGCACTCTCGTGCGGGCGTCAAACAGACGTGGCACGGACGCTGAAAGCTCGATGAAGTGGGCTCGAGGTCATGGCGAGTCCTGCTTGCAAATATATTGAGATGAACGCCGTACGGGAAAAGGGAAGAAATTGGGAAAAGTTTGGCACTTGGCACGGGCGGGCTGGACTCTGGCCTGTAGCGGTCACCGGATACAACAGGCCTGATCCTTGATGAAAATTATAATGAACGCTGCTCTATGATAAAAGGACTCGTGCGGCACATGACAATAAAGATCAAAATTGTTGAATCATTACGCAAAAAAAAAAAGGGACGTGCTGGCCAAGTAGCGGTGAAATTGGCGATGATCGGACTCGGGTATCAGATTGCGACCAGATTGGCAGTGGACGCTGCCGTGGTGGGATCGCCTATCTATGGTTAACGTGCATGATGGCTACTAAATACCCTTTGCTGAGCAGGGAACACTAAAAAAAAAAGAATGGCCCGAGGGATGTAGTTGTGGACAATCAACATCAGACGGTGGCGTCGCCGATATAAACTCAAGGCGTGCGGCATGCAAGGGGCTCAGGAAGCGCCGTGCGCGGGGCGAAGTAATCTTAAAGGTTACCGCATATCACAGACGCGGTCGTCTCTGAAATGCAGAACGCCAGTTGTCCAAGCAGTTCATGATGAATAATGGCCGTGCTTCTGTCCTACACGGTACTCCGGTAGAATCGACAAGGGAGCGAGAGAGCGGGATTGGTTGTTCGATATACATTTGGGACCTGTAGAGTACCAGCAATACAGCATTGGCTATTTTTGTGTCAAGGTGTATCTTGTATCATGATTCGTGACGAGGTGAGCCCGGACCCGGGTGATGGGAGCAAGGAACCCCCGGCTCGGGCCAAAGTAGTTTAATTACGGCGATGGAGCGGTAAGTGACAATCCGATAATGCAACGACGGGGGCAGGCATTTTTGTTTTATTTTGATTTTCTAAAAGCCATAACGTGTTCATGAAGCGAAGCCGTGTCGCAGCCAAGCCAGAATGATTTAATGGTAATCATATGCTAAATACGGATACAGAGGAGCATCTGTGCGGCGGCACGGCAGTGCATCGCATAAACTCGCAAGCACCTCACAGACGGCACGACAGCGCAGCATGCGTTTTAGCTGGAGCGCGCGATGAAACCTGATCGCCACGCGTCCATCTCTCCTTCTCTCTCCTTTTGTGGTGCCCAACCAGCCCAAGTTGACTCGCATCCATGTATGACCAGTAGTTCCCAGCTCGTACGCAGGTCCTTTGGCGCTTGACTAGCTCTACTCAATAATAGAATCAGCGTTTCCGTCAGCCCATGAGCCGGCGTGTTACAGGTCTGAGGCACGTCTGCAGGTACCAGAAATGATGTGGCACGGGTTGTTCTTAGTTCAAGTCCCCCACAGAGCTTGTTATCATTATGAGAAAAAAAAAAGGTACAGAGGAATTTTAGACTAACTTTAAAAGAAGACTACCAAGAGGAAGAGATGATTTGTGTTTCGCAATGTGGTGGTGGGCTTGCCCTGCGCGCCTTGAGCTGTCCTGTGCGCCCCATTCCTCATAACTCATTTGTTTTAGCTGCGAGGCGAAGAAGGGAGGTGAGGTAAAAAAAAGTACCATGATGATTATTTACTTTTTTCCTCCTCTTTCATCACACACGCGCGCGCGAAAGACTTGCAACTCTTTTCTTTTCTTCCCGTCCATCTGTACTCTTGTCCCACACTCGAGCGACGTACAGGGACAGAACAACCGTTTTTTTTTTTTTTGGCGCGGCAAGAGCGGACTTGGACGGAGAGAAAGGGCTCATTTTTTTGTGCCATTATTTTTGTCTCTGCTTTTCCTACGGATTAGGTACCTACCTACCTAATAATCGTCTTGTCTACACGCGACGCCACTGGAACAACGCGCGCCGCGACTCTGAACGGAACCCGCCGACAATTAAACTGAGAGCAAAAGACGATTGAAACCACGGAATTATTTCAAACATATTTTTCATCCTCATCTTGTCCAAAACGACAATTGGAGATTGGTACAACTGCTTTAGGACTGGAGCCCGCGCAATGGTTCCTCACTAGAGTCACCAGGGACTCGCACATGCTCTCTCCACCCTCCTCCACATTGTCCCCTTTGACCCCTACCGCAAGACCCTAGCCATCTGCAGCCAGCAAGGAGAAAGCAAAGGAAAAAAAGAAACTAATATCGGTGGTACTGCAGCGACAGGCTAGCAGAAAGGGGAAAAAAGGGAAAAAAAAGAAAAGGTGAGGTGAGCCATGGCATCAGACCACCAACAGCGTCACGGTGACAGCCGTGGTTCGTCGGCCGGGATGCCTCAGACGCCGCAACAGCGCGATTCTCACAACTTGTCTCTATCGCCGCGCGATGTTACCCGCGACTCTCTTGTCGCCAACATGCTAATGTCGTTGGACCAATTCTCTCTCGAACAGCAAAATCAGCACCAGCTTAACCACCGCAGCCAATGGGACCCCTCGTCCAGCAATCACAGCCCCGGACCCCAGCACCGCTACCACCAGTTTGATGGGGCGCCGCCCTGGCTGCCCTCGACGGCACATACCAACGCCTCTGCTGCTGCAGCCTCCCGCGTCCACGAGAGCAATTTTCACCATTATCGCGGCCACGCTCATTCGTACAGCTCCGACATTGACACGGTCGATACCGTCTCCAAGCTGTCCAGCTCGCCCGGCTCGCCCGGCTCGCACGAATATTACACCAGCGCTGCTACTAATGCCCCTGCTGTCGCTGCCACCACCAACGACCGCACTTCCAACTCGGCTTCGTCCTCGCCATCTCAGCGTGAAGAGCTCGGCATTGCCAACAAAAATCTTCATGCTGCCCTCTCGAGTACATCCGACCGTCAGCAACACGGCGAGCACCGCCCACCCACCACACCGCCGAGTCGTGGCGCCCGCCTAAGCAACGCCGTCTGCCGCGACCGTCCATCGCGCGCCCACCGCCCCCCTAAGCATCAGCAGGACAGCTATCACCACTTCCTCACCCAGACAGCCTCATCTTCGGCTCTGACGTCGTCCCGTCGCGACTCAAATCGTCTCAGACGCAGCAAGAGCGTCGGCGGCTCCAGTACCCGCAAGCCTGCTGCCGGTGCAGCAGCTGCGGCAGCAGCAGCTGGTGCCAGGACGACAACCTCTGGCTCTCCAGCCAAATTGTACCCGCCCATGCCCTCATCCTTGGCCATTGACTACGACCTCGACTACCTCAATCACGATTACGCCGCAGCGCCCACACCCACGGTCCCGTCCGGCCCCCGTCGCATCCCCGCTGCTTCTCTTCGTGGCTCCGCCTCCGACCTCGCGCTGCCGCTGCGGTCGCCCGTCACGCCTACTGCCCTTGAGCGCAGACGCAGCTCCTCTCGTTCTCTCTCTCTCAGGAGCGCTTCCGGCAAGAATAGGCACGCCATCAACCAGCAGCCACCACCCCCTATGCCTAACGCCGGGGAATTTGAGTCGGCCCCGGCGCCCAGCGTCGGCTATCGTAAGGCAAAGGAAGACCAACATCGGGCCAAGTCTTCGCATGCAGCATGCTCGCGCCACCAGCACTCAGATCTGTCTCAGCAGCCACCAAGAGAGAAACCTGGCTTCTTTCGCCGGGTTTTTGGCGGTGGAGGCTCCAGAAATATGCTGGCATCATCAACCGAGCCTCTTCAACAGCCCAACTCGCCACACACTCCATCCTCGGACTCGCGAAACGAACGACCTCCGATCGGTAAACAGACGAAAGACCAATCGAAATCGGCCTCGACACCGCCGTCCCGAGATACCTCTTCATCACACTCGCAGCAGCTCCCGCCTGTACCGCCTCTGCAGAAAAAGACCTCGTCATTTTTCCGCCGACGTAAGAAGTCGGTTGTGAACGAGGCACCGCCTCTGCCGTCCTACGTCCCGCCCGTGCCCAATGTGCCATTGGCAAGCTTGACCAACGAGACGAGCCTGGGAACCGACGACCCAAGCCCCGTCAGCAGCCTGCGCCAAGCATTGGACCCCTATCTTCGGAACAGCGCTGGATCAGGCAAGACTGCTACTGCCTCCAAGGCGACTGCGCTGGCCGACATTACCAATACTGTCACGGAAAGCGGCAACGATGAAGAACCTAGACAAGAATTTCAACGCGAGTTCTCGCCCGATTACGAGCCGAGCCCGAACGCCAAAATTCGCAGCGTAAACAACGACGATGAAAATATTCGCGATTCTCC
Organism: Beauveria bassiana ARSEF 2860; assembly: GCF_000280675.1. Lineage (NCBI taxonomy): Eukaryota > Fungi > Ascomycota > Sordariomycetes > Hypocreales > Cordycipitaceae > Beauveria > Beauveria bassiana. The sequence goes on from NW_007930858.1 coordinate 46,329, forward strand.
ATGCAGGAGTGCAGCCTCTTCAACAACCAATAAATTAAAGACGACCGCAAGTCAGACATTTCTCGATTTGGATAATAATAGCGATGACGAACACACGGGTAAATACGGGGACGGACGTTCCAAGTCGGACCTCTCCGCCTCTGCCCACTCTGAATCAACGGACGTTTCGCAAAAGGACACGAGCAACGATGATACAATCCGGGCCAGTAAAACGGCGCCCCGCGTCATGGACCAGTCGAGCCCGGGTACCAGCCGCAGCCGATCAAACTTGAGGATTCCCAACGATGGCCACCGCTCTGCGAGCGCGGGCACAATGTCGACTGAAACAGATTATAAATCTGCCACCAGCGTAACACCGAGCGTGCGCGTGGAAGACATGGACGAAAGTGACTCCTCCAAGGGAGCGAGCGCAATCAAAGCCATGCAAAGCAAGGCCTTTGACGAGCCGCTGTTTGTGGTGGGCGAGCCGACCGAGGACGACAAGCTCAAGGCCAAGAAGATTTACGACGGACTGGAGGTTTTCATCCCAAAGGACAAGGCGGCTGCGTGGATGGGCGAGGAAGGTCCGGTGCGAAAGCGCACACTGCAAGCGTACATTGAGCTATACAGCTTTACCGACCAGAGTATTCTGTCCGCCTTGCGCAGCGTGTGCGGTCGCCTGATTCTACGCGCCGAAACCCAACAAGTTGATCGAATCTTGGTTGCCTTTTCCAAGAGATGGTGCGATTGCAACCCGAATCACGGCTTCAAAGCCACCGATGTCGTTCATACAATCTGCTATTCAATCATGCTTCTCAACACAGATCTTCACGTGGCTGACATTGAGTCAAAGATGACCCGCAGCCAATTTGTCAAGAATACCCTTTCCACAATCCGACAAGCTCTTCACGAATCGAACCCCGACGCCTTCCAACGCCCTAGCATTCTACCTGACAGAAGCACTATACTGGCTGCCGAATCGCAAGCGGTCGAGCAAGACCGTTCGACCTTTCGCCATTCGTTCCGCCCTTGCCCGAGAACAGATACGCAATTTGGCGACAGCGGCGAAGATAGCGGACCTCTAGTTAGGACTGCATTCACCGGCTCGTTGCGCGCTTGGGAAGAGCAAGTTGAGCAAGTCCTGAAGAGTATTTACATCTCTATCCGTGACGAAAGACTCCCTTTGTTTGGAGCCGAGGACCGCAGCGTCGGGCCGGCTCAGTCGCAAAGCAATCTGTCCGTCATGGGCATGCTTAAACGCACACCCAGTGTTCTAAGCAAGGCGCCCTCCGAAGGCCAAATGTCGTCGCGTGGACGCATCACAGAAGGCAGCCGCACAAGCGCCTCGAGATGGGCTTCAAAGAGCCGTTCTCGCCCTGGATTGGGAAGAAATGGCATGGCATCCAGCAGGACCAGCTTCGACGACGATAACTCCTTGTGGAGCCCTGCCCTGTCATCAGCAACCTGGAGTCGCTACTCTCTTGGACGCACACAAGCATCCATGTCGCAGGATTCCTTTGCGTCGTCGATGCCTAGAGGTGGTTATCAGCAGTCGATTGGGTTTGCTAATGCGCTGAGCCAGTCTATTATCCGCGACGAGGATTTCAACGGCAGCGAAGCAACCCCGTCCATCATTAGTAGCGATTATAATTCTACGCAGCTGCTCGAAGACGAGTCGCTTGAACTAGCTGGCCCACCTTGGATCAAGGAAGGTATGCTGGTGCACAAGCACCATCTCGATGGTGTAGGCAAGCGAGCCAAGGATCGCAACTGGTCCGAGGTGTTTGCTGTCGTACAGAAAGGACAGCTCAGCTTGTTCTCCTTTAATCTTAGCAAGTCGTCCAGACACAAGGCTCGTCTCCGCACAGCGACGGCACCAGTCGGCGGTGGCAATTGGCAGGACAATGCCGTTAATGTCGGCACGTTTAATCTTCGACTCACTTTGGCCTCGGCACTACCGTCTCCCGGATACTCGCGCACGCGCCCCTACGTCTGGGCTCTCAGCCTGCCTACCGGTGCTGTTCATCTATTTCAAGTCGGCACACCTGAAATCATTCGCGAGTTTGTCAACACGGCCAACTACTGGAGCGCAAGACTTAGCACGCACCCTCTGGTCGGTGGTATCAGCAACGTCGAGTACGGCTGGAGCGAGGCTATTGTGAACAACGCCCTGGTTGCTGCGATCAACGAAAAGAGCACTCCTCCCACGACACAGACTGCCGGTGGTGCGGTTCATGGGCGCAAAGGAAGCACGCAGAGTGCCAGTATAAAGTCGATGAGCTTTGAGCACGGCGGCGGCGGTAGCAGCTTCACGCACAACAGCGGCCGCGGCAAGCTCCCTGGTGACCGCGTCCACATTGCCCCGTGGGCGCCGCCGACGCAGAGCGTACGGCCCAGCAACCTCTGCGAGAGCGAACAGCGGGAAGCCTTGGCAGCGTACGTTAAGAGCATTGAGGGCGACTTGCAAGCGCATAATCAGCTCCGCAGCCCCATGTTGCTCGCTTTTACGCCGCGCGGCCAAAATGCGGCCAAGGCCATGACCAACTGGGAGCGCAAGAGCTCGTACCTGCTGCGCGAGATTGTCAAGTTTCGCACCTATGTCGACTGTATGAACCAGGCAGAGACGCGCAAGCGAGAGGTATACAAGGAGCGTGACCTGGCGCGGCGCGCGGCCCGTGGGGACATCAGCGACCCCGAGGATGATGATGACACTGGCGCGAGCACTGTCGAAGACGACGAAGAGGCTAATGCAACTCTACGACCAGAATAGTGATGCTTGTTGCGCCATGTTCTATATGCATGTCTTTTTTTTCTTTCTCATCCATCTTGTGTTATTTCTTCACATCAATTCTTGATACCCGGTTCCCTCCCCCCTTTGTGATGGGGTCTGGCGGTGGTTTTTCTCGTTTGGTTCCATTCTTTCGTTCTAGACTTGACAAAAGTTCTAGTGTATTCTACATTGCGCATTGAATGGCGAGGCATTTTTTTTTTCCTTTGAGCGGTGGAATATAGGTAATCAGTAGGAGAAAAGGGAATAACTTTATTTTTGGGAAAATTTGAATTGAATTCGGAGGGTTTCTGTCTTAATCCTAGGAATAGCTTTTTTTGTTTCATTTTGTATGAATGGCATTCTTAATGATGATGATTTTTGACCCTTTGCTTCTTTGTGAGTGGTGATAATCTGTGAGATAATGGTACTGCTGCTTCGGCCATCATCAGTCCTTTTTGATGGCCAAATTATCCACGTATTGAGCGTAGTCCTGTCGCCGACAGTAAAGCTGTTTCAGTAGCTAAAACCGATTTCATTATTAAAGTTTGGATACAAAACCTATCTATTCTCATGTTCGCTCTCCAAATCAACTCGTAGCAAAAAAGGCGGCGCACAGCCTTTTTACCAAAAGCACAGCATGCAACCAATACCAGCCATCAATGCCAGGAAAGCAGGTGGCGCGACCATTGCGCCCAAACCCTCGTTATCGTCGGGATTGTCGCTGCCGTCGCCTTTGTCTGTGGGCTCAGCATTGTCCGTCATTGTCGCAGACGCACTGGAAGAGGCAGACGACGTACCTGACGGGGCAGGCGGCGACGCCGTGACACCCGGCTCGCGCCTCTTGCGGCACCCGGCGACGCGCACGTCGGCCCATCCCTTCTTCATCTCCCCGTCGTAGCTGTACTCGATCGGCGGCCCTTGCTCAAACTCGTCGCACCAGCCGGCGTAGTCTTCGACCTGGACCGAGTGGAAATAAGCAGCGGCAGCGGCGACAGAGGCCTGGGATGACCAGATGGGCACACCGCCGGCCCAGGCAATCTCGCCGGGGTCGTCCGAGGGCGAGGTGGCCCAGAGGCCGAGCTGGAGGCGCATCGGCGTCTGCGGCCACTTTTCGGCGGGAATCTCGCCGGGCTGCCAGGTGCGGCGCTCGGCGCCGTCAATGGAGAATTTGAGAAACTTGTCGGTCCACTCGACGGTGTAGGTGTGAAAGTCGTCGTACGAGGACGAGGAGATGGCGTAGGTGGTGTTGTAGGTGTTGAAGAGCGGCTGGCTGTTGTAGTAGTAGTTGGACTGGGCCTGGTTCTGGAACGCGCCGAGCATCTCCTGCTTCCCATGTTAGCGGGCGAGGAAACGAAGTGATAACGGAGCCTAAAGAAAAGGAAAAAAGGACAGCTAACCCAGTCAATCTCATCGCCAGAGTCAGACTTTAAAACGATTGTGGTGACGAGGCCAGCGCCCCTGGCAGCCTTGGCTTTGACTGTGACCTTGCCAAACAAGAGGTATTGGTGGCTGGTCAGAGTCGGTGCCTGGTTCGGCTCCGTCATGCGGACCTCCAAACCGTTACCGTCACCGGCAAATTTGAAGCGATTATCGCGGTCCTGCTTTGTCTGGTCGTCGACGATCCAAAACTTTTCAAAGTCTTGGTTGTAGCTGGCGCCGTCAAAGTTGAACGACGTCTTTCCCGCAAAAGCCGGATCGGGAGAGCAGCCTGAAAACAAGTGCCAACTCGTTAGCACCCGTAAAATGAACGTAAAAAGAATTGGAAATGATGAAGCGTACGTGAATCCTTGGCCAGCGGGTTGCAATTGCTAGGATCTCGGAGGCCGCCGTACGAGGGCCAAGCATGACAGGCGGCGGCAAGACACAACAGGTAGGCCAACATGTTCGCGAAAAGATATCGTCTGATTTGGGGACAAAACAAAGAGATTCCCGTAAAGACAGTGAAGCTTTGTCCGGTCTGGATGCCGTAGTTTGATCTTTCCTTTGGGCCTTCTGGAAATATATACAAAAAAGAAATGTGACTGAGCAACGACAACAAGTAGCACAAATCGTTCCATCTGAATCACTTTCAAACACAAAACGACGCACAGCGTTTGCGGTGCCAAGGCTGGTATATAGGCGTACGTGCAAGACCAAAAACATATACGAGCTTACAATATGAAACTGGGTAAGGCCGGAGTCGCTTACATTTGCACGACTGCGTGTTTGAAGAAGCAACCGGGCGTGGCGCGATTTTCGGTTGTACAAATTCACAATTGTTTGATATGTCGTGTTCATTAACTCGTTGGCAACTGTTGAGAGACCCGTGTACAAAAGAAGAGTGCGTTTTGCTCTTTTTTCCCTTTTGCGTAATCCCCATGCCACGTGGGAAAGCATTAGCAGGTGCCGAGCATGTCACTCAGCGCAACCTTTTCGGCCGTGGTAATAGTCAGCTTGTAGTAGCTCTTGACGGCGACCCAGGACTTGGCGTATGTGCAGTAAAAGCTCGTGAGAGGCGGCTTCCATGCGTCAGGACTGCGGTCGCCCTTGGAGCGGTTGGCCTTTTCGCTGACAGCATAGAGCTGAGGGCGATTGATATCGTTGGCAAAGTCTTGACGCTGCGCCTTTGTCCAGCTCGAGGCACCAGACTGCAGGGAGGGAGGAGGGGACAAATGTTAGCCATGGGACGGGGTACTCGCACGGTACGAAGCTGCGTCTCGTTTTCGATGGCGCAGAAAAAGAAATCCAAGTTTGCCGACTTACGATCCAAGCATTCTCGAGGGGCACGAGATGGTCAATGTCAACCAGGCTGCTGTTGGTCCAGGTAGTGTTGTCGTATGGGCTGACCCAAGTACCGGATGTGATTTTGCACAACGAGTCGGTCTGGACGTCTTGGCCATCACGTTTCAATACATATTCCCTGCACGACAAGAGAAAAGTAGAAAAGGACCATTAGCCTGTTGTGACGAGAAAGGAGAGAGGACATGTCATATGGTTGCATTGTCATACCGAGCGGTGCAGCTGCCCTCGACCTTGATCCAGTGGGGAAACTCGGCGCGCGAGTAGTCGGCCCCGGAGCCGGGAAGGGCAACCTGGAGGCTGTCGAGGTCACTCTCGGCGGTGCTAGTGCTAGGAATACCGGGCTGCGTTGCAAATTGCGTTAGTGGAATTAGGCTCGGTAAAGCGGGCATAGGGTTGGGAGTTGGTGAGGAGGATTCGTCTTACAGGTTCGGGGACGGGAGCCGCGAGGGCAACGGTAGCGACCGCGAAAAGGCTCGAGATGCGCATCGTGAAGAGGAAAACTGTCTGGCGCCGAAAAAGACGAGAAGAAGTGAAAGTTGGCGGACAGTCTCCAGATTACGATCTGGCAAGGGACGACGAGCCGGCAGAGGCGCTTCGCTGCTTATTATAATGCTGCCAGCATGCCGGAAGCGCTAACTAACCCCGCGGGCACGGGCTGGATTGTCTTGATGATAGCCAATCTCTCGCGGCGCGTCGCGGCCCTTTTGCACCAGTCTTACTCTGGCAAGGGGAGGGGGGGGGGGGTTAGTCAGATTCGACATTTCTGCCGATGCTAGTTGTTTCCCTGACACACAGCACACTCGAGTTCCCGAAAGCTAGACCGACCGTCTCGACACGTTTTCGCACAATTGGATCTCACACGAGCGTTTGCGCCCCCCCGCTTGCCCTAAACTCCGAAAGTCAGCAGCTGCTCGTCCATCAGCAGGCAGCGTTTTTTCTTTTTTTCTTTCTTTTTTCGGAAGTGGTAGGAGACACTACCAATGAGTTTCGAGTTGATTGAAATGCATGCCCACCGGCAACAACATTCCGGGGGGCTGCTTCCTCGGGTACAAAGTTTGAGAGACATGGGCAAACAAGCCGACGTTTATTAGCGGGTTACTCGGCAAAAATGATTTGCCAGTCGTCAATCGCCAGTGTTCTCCTCCCACTGGCCTTCCTAAATGGGAACGTCAAATGTCCATCTGCTGCAGCTTTACTGCAACTCCACTCCGTCGTCGCTCGTACCACCCCCCGGAAAGCAGGATTGGAGAGCCAGCTCCGATAACGAGTGCATGTGCCATGTAGTTAGGCCGTGCTAATGTTATATCATGATGGTCCCCAACTTAGCTAATAATAAGCCTGTGAGGACCGCGCGCCGAGTATTTGTCAGCCAAACATTGAAAACTGATATTTTCTAGGCAAGAGCATTGCTGATGATGTGTTTGTCTGCTACCAACAAAGGCGTTCTGCGAGAAAACTTTTGCTGCGATTTCGGCTCCCTTGAGGATGCTGTGTATCAATGCTGCGCGCCTGTGGCAGCAGACCTGACCATTTTCGCATCTTTGCTGTCCGTCACCTCGAGGCAGCAGCGGTCGAAAGACGACAATGACGAGAGGGAAAAGTGGGTATTGGGAAGCTGCTCTGCAGTCTGCAGGGTGAGAAACATCAGGTTGAGGGCGACAACAGTCCCACTCGTGAAACTGAACCCACGGAACGAACATGGAAGGAGTCAAATACCGCTCGTATAGACTGTATGCAGGCACAGGCAGCCGTATAGCCGAATACAAGGAAGTAGATAGTCAAAGGATATTTCCTTCGTTGGCTTGCTAGGATAGATGGATGAGGAGAAGAAACGCCAGGCTCTTCGAACGTATGAGAATACCAGAGTCAAGTCGGAAAGCGTAACATGATAAATGAGTAGTTGTGACAAGTTGCGCTGCTTCGAATTTGAGGCGCCAGAATCTGTGGCCTTGGACCTTTTGGCCTTATTTTTTGTTTTTGCGCGCTGTAGAAAACCGCAAAAATAGGCAGGGACACGGCCAGGTAACCTGGGGTCCATAAACCAAAACCAACATCACATCCAGAACCAATTGTCCGTACGACGCTGTCAATCATGGGATGGTGCTGGCAGAGTACTGCTGGGCAGTTCGCCCACAAGTCTTGCGTGAAATCGAGGTCCTAGACTGGGTAGTGCTGGCCCCCATTGTACCCATCAGAGACCAGGCAAGTGCCAAATCTATCGCCGAATCGTCAGCTTGATGGAGCAGCTAGCACTCAAGTCTTGTTTAAAAATGTGCTGTCCAGCCTTTCGTCCTTTGCCCCCCCCCGCCCTTCTCCGTCGGCGGCGTTGCCGTCTCCCCCAATCAACAGCGCGGCCACGGGGCGCGCTAGAAAGTCTTTGCGTGGCTCGATACTCATTCTCGTGCGGTGGATGCCAGCCGCGTCCGTGGCTGCGGGACTATACGCGGGTCGTCTAGTTCGTCGAGAAGCGCCGTCGGAATATCCGCATCAAAGAGAATTGTATCCCGAAGGGATTTCGGGTTGGTAATTAAGAGGCATACCTAGCTGCTATTAGAAGAATATTTAGTAAGCACTGTAGTAGAGGTACATACTTGGTACGTAGTGTTGTGGCGTGTGTACTTGTGGTGATATTGGCGTTGCGCGATGGAAAGTAGTATTAATAGCACGTATGGATCCTCTGACTAGTCCTTCGGCGTGATCCATTTTAGTCTTTTGAAGAAGTCATTATCGCGTTGTCCCGGACGTTGTCCCGGACGTTGTTTGCGCCGGTTTCCTTCACGTCGTGCTGAGTCGATCAGGCCATAGTCCATATACCCAGCCCATGGCCACGTCGGATGCTGTTCCACCGGCTGAAACAAAACGTACGGCGCACCGGGAATTTTCCGCTTCCCTATACGTAATGGCGGCCGTTCTCTGCGTCCCGTGGTCCCTTTTAGCTGTGATGCCCAACGTGTTTCTGCGCGTGTCGGGCTTAGCTTACCTGTACCATTCGTAGAGATTGTCGTCGCAGAGTATATTTATCATGCAGACCTCTTTTGTGAACGGGGAGACGCGACATTTCTGCAGGGTGAGCGCCTGCCTTTCCCGTAGAGCATCAGAGCCCGTGGCGGCCGAGCTGTCCTCAACAGGGGTTGGATGTATGACCTTGAAGCTGGCTCGTGTGGGTATAGCCAAAGTAGCAGCCGAAGAGGCGCAGGTCTTCGAGTGACCAAAAGACTGGGCGTAAAATAGTTTCACGGCGTGGCCAGAAACGCAATGTTGAGCGGCTTCAAATGCACATCCATGGCAATGCCGACGGCTTCGTGCATAGGTGGGAAAATGGGAGCGTCGAGGAGAAAAGAAAGTAGGTAGCAGACAGCAGTACTATTTTGTCGACATAAGTGGAGCTGGTTGAGCACACGACCAGTTAGAAAACTGCATTAGCAGCATTACTATAAATCTAATAGAGGCACTGTAATTACAATCGAATGTAGAAAAGACTGTTCAAATGCATGCATCATAATATTTCAAGTGTTGCGCCTAAGAAGGTGTTGATGTTTGTAGATACCGGTGGGGTTGTGGATGTCAAAAGTTGATTCTTGCTAGCTTGTCCTGGCGTAATCCGCTTCCAATAAAAGAAGAAAATTATTCATTAGAATAAAAAAAAAAGATACTATTTACTTTGAATGAAAACTAGTCAATACAGTCTCTTTTTATATTAGGTTACTCATAATTCGACTTCCTATTCAATACATCTAGCGGGCATATTCTATACATCGAAAGATAGGGTAGGGGTTAGATGTTCCAACACTCTGATGCCTGACATTATGCGGCCGATTGGTTTGTCGTCTAAAGCATGCTTGGCAGCTGTGAGCCTTATGAACTTGCTGGTTGAACTGGGTCACCAAGGCTTCCAAGTCTCGTTTGACTGAGTGAACTATTGACTTGATCTGATAAAACAACTTGATCTGATAACAATAAAGCAAGGCTTGTAAATGGACAGGGGGTTTGCCGACATGGCCAATGAAGCAGCTTGCCAAGTGGAATTCACGTGCAAATACCCACAAATCAGGCACAACGCCCTGCAGCCACA
>NW_007930858.1:56030-102604 GCF_000280675.1 Beauveria bassiana ARSEF 2860
GAACTCACTGAGGTACCCTCAGTTGAGGTGCATCCACCCACATTTCGCCCACGAATTCCCAGAACTGGCGTTTTTTCACACTCAGTCAGCATATTTTCCAGCCATTAAAAAATCACAAGAAAAAAACTGTCGAGCAATGATGCGTCTCCGAGGTACTTGCTGGTTGTCCACTGCCTACAGAATTTGCTCACTTACCAGTGACACTTGCTAAGTCCGCAACTCGGAATTAGGGCCCCGCAAGTGGGCCATCTCCCGATGTCGCTCAAGGTATATGCCGTTGGTCCCCGCTCAGGTCTTGGCTCTCGAAGCTTGATACGAAGCAAGGGGAAAAAGCCATCATCCACAAACAGATTGAGGCTCTGCCGGTCATGAGACGCGTCAAACATACAGACAACATTCCAATAGGCATGCCGCGGCAGACACGGGCGCGGGGAACAACGCGCAGCAAGACTGGCTGCATCACTTGGTAGGCAGAACCACTTGGTTGCAGCGGCACCACACGAATCCTACCTCTCAGGGCTAACATTCCACAGCAAGTTTGTGCTTTCTCTTTCCAAGTTGATCAAGTATCAATGAAATGATATACTGACGTGTGTGTCTTGACAGAATCCGTCATGTCAAGTGTGACGAGACAAAGCCAATCTGTCAACGCTGCAGCACCAAAGGCTACAGGTGCGATGGATATACGCAATTTATACAATTCACGTCGGACAGTCTGGGCAAGGACGCTCGGAAAAGGCACTTGACCCCACAGTGTTTCCAGCACACAACCACGCAGCCAGGCGGGACATCACAGAGACGTCTGCTTCCTCGTGCCTGCATCCCGCCTGCCATAGGTTCAGCTAATGGTGCCGAAAACGCCCTCCTACACCATGTCCGGACATGTGTCGTTGAGGACATAGCCGCGTCCCGGCCATCAGACTTTTGGTACGGCTACGCACTCCCACTTTCGCACTCCACGGCGGCCATCAACCATGCTCTATGCGCGCTAGGTGCAGCACATCGATACTTTGTGAGCGATCCTTGCAATCCTGGTCATGCGCAGTCCACGACTGTGTTTTGCACCGAATCCATGCAGCGCTACAATGATGCCATCGCAGCCTTGAATCCGCTTCTGTCCTCTGAAAACACTGCGCATTTTGACGTTGTCCTCATCTGCTGTGCCATCTTTATAACCATTGAAAATTTGAATGGGCGCAGTGCCGAAGCCGCGCGTCATCTGCGCGCTGGCTGCAACATTGCCAAGCGCTTCCGCTCGAGACAGACGAGCGCCACGACGGCGCTCATTGGCCGCGACAGCATTGACAATCTCTTATTCACTCTCCAAGACATGTTCTATTGTTTCGGGCAGTACCTGGCCATGTACATTGGCGTCGACGCCTTTGCCGATCTCGACTTCAACGTACCAATAATCAGCATGGGCGATCCCAATGTACCTTTTACAAGCCTCAAGGAGGCGGAGATGAAATTTCGAAATATCGACCAGACATTCAATACAAGGATGTGGCAAGCAAAAGCCTACTCGCCGCAACCCGTCAACATAGAAGAAATCTTTGTCGACACTACGGGGAGCATTGAGAGCCGGGCACCTGCAATGAATGGCGATATGAGAACTGCGGCAAAGATTGCTGCGCGATCAGACCTTGCTGTCTGGCGTCAGCGATTCCAGCCACTTGCGCAGCAGAAACAAAATGTCCGCCAAATTGCAGCCCTGGACTTGGACTATGCAGTCTGGCATATCATAGCCAAAGCCATCGATTACAGCGAAGACTTTCCCAGTGCAGAATGCGAAAAGATTTTGAGCATAGCCGAGGAAATAATATCCATGGACGCAGCGAGAGGCCATCCGCGATTCACCTTTGACGGGAATATGATCTGGGCGCTGTTTTACATCTGCTTTGGTACCAAAGACGTCGCCATACATGCGCGGTGCCTCGAGCTCTTGCGTCGCGCGAACCGAAGAGAGGGCGTCTGGGACAGCTGCGATGTTGCCGCCATTTGCGAGACTGCAATCAAGGCGCTTAACAGCAACACGCTGACTTGGAGGGATATACCCCATGGCATTTTGACATTGGCAGAGATGCTGCATATTGACCTGCAGGGCTTTTCATTGCAAAGCATGAGAGACATTGAAGTCGAGGCAGCCAAGAGGAAATGTTGAGTTGGCGTGTACAATGTACCAATACGTGTTGCTGTAAAATTTTATTAGCACTAGTTTCTCAAATGAATTTTGCTTCTTGGCGAGCTTTCTCTTGACTGTTTCATGCGTCGTCAGATCCCAAATATCACTGCAAGGCGGTGCAGTGAGATCCGCTGTAAAGCTGTTTCTTCTCAACAAAGGCGGATGCAAATAGATTCTGGTATTTTTTCCGGGCGACTACCAGCTACTTGAACTTTCCGTAACCGGGGTCTGCATTCAACCCGGACCCAGATGCGGCTCAGCTGAACTGGTCGCAAATTCTCAAGTTGGCATCATCACGTCAGCGGGACCTCGGAAAAAGAGCGGAATAGCACAACCTTGTACTGGATAATAAGAGGCCGCTCCAACAATCAGTTCTGCGCTGACAAGTGATGGAATTTTCGTGGCCTGCAGCCGACAGGTAGCTAGTTAGCCGTCCAAGACGAATGTAGGGCTTTACCCAAACCTGGCAAAGATTGTCTGCGCGGAGCTATTCGTTACCAAATTGGCATGAATAACGAGCAACTAAGCTCAAGTCGTTGCGGGGGCACTAATTGGCGTGATAACGGCGTGGAGACTTGTTTGGATCAATCTAATGACATTTGCGTCGGGATGAGACCCCTCAGACGAGCAAGTTTCGCGACAGGACCAATCAGACAGCCCGACTTCAATCGCAACTGCGAGACTGTTGAGATGTCAATAATTGAAGCTTATTTTCCGGCACGACACCTTAAAAAAAAATTTAATCTGAAAACTTTTCTTTTCCTGACTGTAATAAATCTTATTCAAAGTTGTTTCTCTGTTTTATAGTATATTCCGTTGCTTCTTCTCCAGTGCGCCACTACCGATCTGCAAGACAAACCGTCTTTTCCAGAATGCGAGAGCCAGAGTCTGCGAGTAGGGTCCTTGATCATGAGGTCTTACTCATAGACGCAGAGAAGCTCGGAAGGCAGCGACCGGCCGTGTTTACGACTTTTTGGCACGAGTTGGGCTTTGTCGTTTCGCTTCTTGGTTCCATGGCCATGTCTGTAAGTCCTTGTCGTCGAGCTCCAAATAGCACATTGAGAGGCCGTAACCTCTGATCTCCAATCTCACGTGCGAAAAAAAAAAAAAAATAGGAATTCTTCATTTCGGGATTCCACATTGTCCTGCCTCTGCTCGCCGTCGAACTCGACATACCCCCCGCGTCTCAAACATGGCCGTCCAGCGTCTTCACTCTCGCCTCCGCAACATGCCTCTTACCGCTCGGCCGACTCAGCGACATGTACGGCGCCTTTGTCATCTTCAACAGCGGCCTCGTCTGGGTCACCGTCTGGTGTCTCGCCGCGGGCTTTGGCCAAAACTTTGTCACGCTCGTCGTGTGTCGCGCCATGACGGGCATCGGGGCGGCCGCCTTTCTGCCGGCCGGCATCACGCTCATTGGCAAGACGTACCGGCCGGGCCCGCGCAAAAACTTTGTGTTTGCCATTTATGGCGCCTTTGCACCGCTTGGGTTCTTTATTGGCATACTGATTGGAGGCGTCACTGGCCAAGTCTTGTCCTGGAGATGGTACTTTTGGATTGGGGCGATGATGCTTGGTGTTATTTGCCTCGCTGGCGTCTTTTGTGTTCCGCGGGACCTGCGTGCGCGGGCTCCTGACGGGCTCTCAATGGACTGGTTAGGGGCAGTCACCATTGTACCGGGTCTTATTCTACTCGTCTTCTCCGTCACTGAGAGCTCAGAGGCGCCGAATGGCTGGGCGAGTCCACAAATTATTGCAACCATTGTCGCGGGCGTATGCTTCCTGGCAGTGTCTGTATATGTCGAGGGCTGGGTCGCCAAGAACCCATTGGTCCCGTCTGACCTCTTCTCGCCGCCGGGTATGAAGCTTCTCGTCGTCGGTCTATTCTTTGCATACGGGACATTTGGAATATTCCTCTTCTACAGCAGCTTCTACCTTGAGCTGGTTCTGGAAAAGAGTCCCTTGCAAACTGCAGTCTGGTACATTCCCATGATTGTATGCGGCCTCGTTCTTGGGGCTGTCGGCGGGTTGACTCTCCACCTCCTCCCTGGTCGTATTCTGTTGATAATATCGGGTATTGGCTTCTTGATATGCTGCCTTCTTTTCGGCCTCATGCCAGAAGATCCAAATTATTGGGCTTGGGTGATGCCAGCGATGCTTGCGTCGTCTGTCGGCATTGACATCACATTCACCGTCAGCAACATCTTCATCACAACAAATTTACCTGCGCGGCGGCAAGGGCTGGCAGGGGCGCTGATCAACAGCACCCTGTTCTTGGGCATCAGCGTCTTTCTGGGCTTCGGCAATGTGGCTGTCGCGCACACCTCGCATCTGCCTTTGAAGGAGAATTACCAGGTCGCTTTCTTGCTTGCTGTGGGTCTGGCGGGAGTGGCACTAGCAATGTTTGCGTTTGTTGATTTGGGGTCAGCCAAGAGTGAGTTGACGCTCGACGAGCGGGAACAGATGGAAGCCGAGACTCGTCAGGATGAGTGGGCTAGCTATTAAGAGCGCAGAATATGCCAAGCTACACAAGATTCTTCTTTCTTCAAATTCAATGTTGATCTTACAGATATGCTTATTTTCGTTTCGGACTTCATGGGCTGTCGATAGCCCACGGAGCAGCTATCGGCTTTGTACATGAGATGGGTAGATGACGCTGACGAGACTCTAGCTCCGACAACGGAGGCCTTTCCCCTCGGCTGCGACTTCCATAATTCTTATGTCCTCTCATCTAGCAGTTGATTCTGTATCCTTCATTACCGAGTCATGGCTAGCATTTTCCTTCCATGATTCAGTGCTCAAATAGCGGCAATTGTCTTCAGACCAAGTTCACCCTACCTCTTGAATCCGTTCTTTATTTTGCCGTCATCATCTTCTCGCAATGCTTGTTGTGCTATCTTTCCTGAAATGCGCAACTAGTTCTCGCGCACCGCCTCTCGAGCAGGGAGGCGGTTGCTCGGCCTGCTTGACCGCCAGCACGCTGCAAACACCGGCTCCAGGCGCTCATGGCAAACGCCAGGCGCAGCGCATACGATGGGAGTCTATGAATGTATTTCAATAAGCCCTATTTTGCTCTTATCAGCTGCAACCTCTTTGATTTTGCATCATAGCATCTTCGCCATGGCGCGCCGCACGATTTTGGACGTGCCACCCGAGTTGCGCGTAATGATTTGCCAATACCTTGAATTCAGAGATCTCTTCAGTCTGATCAGGTCTCATCGAAACATTCACGAATATGCAGTCGACGCTTTGTTTCGTCAAGACGCCTTGACGCGCAACTCTTCCGCCATCATGTGGGCGGCCAGCGCCAGCGGCGTCTCTGTGGAATATGGGAACATGGCTATAAAGATCTTGGACCGCAGCATCAAGAATAAGGGAAAGGTGGACGCCCGCCACTACAGAAAAAACGCGGTTTCTACTGCGCTTCACGTCGCGGTGGCTCATGGCCATAAGAACTTTGTCGAAAAATTGATCTACCACGGTGCAAGTATCAACAGCTTTAGTCTTCGACTCTGGGAATTCTTGAGCATCGGCAGATTCAACGAGAAATTGGACTCTGGTGCAAGACTGAGAGACTTTGCCAGAAGGGCCAGAATACATGATCAGTGCTGGTTCCCTTTATTACCTGCCATGTTTCGACACGATTTCCAAGTCGCTCAGTTGGTGCTCGATCACCACAGAAGTTGCTACCTGGCCATTGAACCCAAGTATCTTCATGTGCCTCCTTTACGCAAAATTCCAAAGATCAGTGCTGCATACACGATTCATCATCTTCTTGTGGAGGAAAACGTATTCCCCGATCTTCATGAAACTCTCTTTCACCGTTTCCACGCCCACGCAGCTTTCCCAGGACCGGTTTCGCGCATGTCTCCACTGATGAAGGCAATCAGAAAGGGAAATGATGCAGCCATCAGAATTCTCATCTCGCTCCCTCAAGACCTCAATGTTGTTTCGAAACTTGGATGGCCCGCGCTTTCCTACGCAGTCGAAGGGGCTGCCACGCAGTTCATGCCCAAAGCGAGAGACTGGAGCGCATCAGTGGCCAAACTCCTCCTGGAAAAGGGTGCGAATGCGAACATGGGCAGCCCTTCTTCTCCTCTTCAATTGGCCGTCACTTCACTAGTCAAAGACAAGATCGAGGTCGACGCTGGACACCAAAAGCGGATGAGGCAGGTTGTTGAAGTCCTGCTAGATTACGGCGCAGATGTGAATGCCGCCATGGCGGCCGGGTACAACCTCAGCCATTACATGTTCTTTGTGATGGTAGCCGATAGCAAACGCCATTCGTTCCGCAAACTTTTTGCGCAGTTCCTAGGGTATGGAATGCGCGTCAATGACTTATTTCCAGACGGGACGTCCTTTCTCGGAAATGCTCTCGCTTCCTCAGTTATAAGCGAGAAAATTACGGTTGGAATGCTGGATCATGATGCTCGGCCTACACCACAGGAATCCGACGGCATTTTGCATGGTTGGCTGGTCAAAGACAAGAATTTGTCAAAGAAATTGGAGAGTCACCTTCCTGTGCTCTCGCCTATGTTCTCGCAGCCTGCAGTTGACCGGGCTTTTCTCCAGATCATCGAAAGCCATGATGTAAAACGATTCGAGACATTGTTTCAACTGAGAAAGCCAAGCAACCCGAGTCTCATGCTCGGCATAGCTCTTAGGAAACACTTTGCGCGTCGCGAGGATCTTTATGTGCTCCCCTTTGACCCAAACTGGATGAATAGCAACAGCCAAGGGTACTCACACATTGTGATTGAAGAGCTACGAGTTGGTGCATACAATGAACGCGAGGCAATTGCAGAAATGAGTCGTCTTATCGCCAAGGGAGTGAAGCTTGGTCAGCGGGATCATGAGGGGATGACGGTTGTGCAACGACTGTCAAAGATCCAGAGATTGTCGAAAGACGAAGACCCCTTTGGGAAATTGGAGAGACTGCTGACTCGTTCTCGACTTAAAGAACTAGGCAATGAGTTTTAGTTGAGAGAGTTGTGGGATGAGGAATCCTAATTCTACTTCATTTCCGCCATGCCAAGGAAATGCAGAGTTCAAAGACGACGCTACATGTTGCTCCAAGAAATCTAGCTTTGCTTCAGTAATTCATCACGGAAGAGAATATTATACCTAGTCACGAAGTGTCAGTTGAATATATTTATACTTTGGAGTTCACCTTTGCATAGCTTGCCTGGGAGGCGTCATGCCATCTGCCCCCAAGCTGATGATGACTTTACGTGTTAAACTCGTCAATGACACTCTTCGGCTCTGTAAAGGTCCCCAGCGGCTGATACTTTAAATGATGAAAACCAAACCCAGGCGGTCCGCCAAGCTCGATTCCTCGCTCATTCTTGGTCCACTTATCGTTTGCTGCGAGCCCCAAGACTATGACCAGCAGGCCGTACCTGTACTCTGGCGTGCCAACCGCCTCGCCGTTTTGCGCGTCAATGACAGTGATGAGATCTGGCACAATTCCGAGCACATCTTGCTGACGCTCTTCCGCAATGCCGTCGTGCAGCTTCAAAACGGCAATATTCTCATTCTTGAAGGGGATCTTGATGCGTCCGCGAAAGGCGGCACCGGGACCGCCGCCGCTGCCACCGCCTGACTGTCCGGAGGACGTGTCGTCTGCCCTGACGTCGGCACCTTCAATGATGCACTCGCCGTAGGCGTAGCCGCCGCGCAGCATCCGCTCGACGCCGACAATCTTGCCCTTGAAGAGGACGCGTCCGGCGCTCGGGCCGCCGCACTCGTCAATGATGGCCTCGGCGACACTGTCGACGCGGTTCTGCTGTCGCGCCCGCACGACGCTGCGTCCGATCCGCCAGGCTTGCGAGATTGTATTCTCGACGATCCAGCGCTTCGTCTCTGCGCCGGTTACGGGCGCGTCCGCGGTGGCTGTGTGCGAGCCCATTTGGCTGAGCGCTGCGCGCATGACCTTTTCCACCATGTAATCAGACGTGGTCCTCGTCATGACCACCACGTTGCCGTTGCCGTCGGCCATGGCTGTCGGCGACCAAATCGGAGATCGTTCGTTGAAGACGACGGGGGTGGTCTGCCATTGCGTCGGGTATGCGCGTCCCATCCAGTCGCCGTCGACGGCAGGGAGGTTCATGTTGGTCGTGGAACCTAGAACCATGCTCTGCAAGCCATTGTTGCCTCCGATTTCGACCGAGACTACATGTGTAATGCTCTTGCTACACACCTTGGCAAGCTCTTGCTGGGCTTCCAGCAATTCGTTGCCCGGTAGCTTCTCGATACCGACCGTGGGGCTTCCCACGCCGCCGCCGCCCCCGACGCTGTCGTCGTCTTTCAAATCTTGGGGGTTGATCACTCTGATAATGGCCCCTCGTCGGAGGTCTTCACGCAGCCGAATCATGCTAGAGTAGGGAGAGCCACCGCCGCCGGTGCCCAAAATGTAGCAGCCAATGGAGATCCAATCAACGTCCGTTTCAGAAATGTACCAAACACGATCTCGCACATTGGGCTTATAAGTTGCAATGTTGGCTTCTGCAACTGGTGCAGGCTTCTTCTCGGTATTTGTGCTGCGCTCTCTGTCTGAGAAAGCTCCGCTGTCAGAGTCCTTATCAAGTTCTTCTTTAAGGCTGGATGTGACCTCTTTGGAAAAGTCAAAGTCGCCTGCTGCCCTGACAATGAAGCGTGTCTTTTGATTAATATACTGCGGTATTATTAGCATATCGGCATTCATACGCGGCACGGTAAAAGACCCACCTGCAACGGCAAAGACTCCATTTCAACAACTTCGGTGGTCTCGGGGGACGCACCCGCGGCGACTGTTTTCCTGATGGCGTCCTGGCCAATTTCCTCTAGCCACGCCGTTGACGATTTCGATTCCGTCGACTTTACTACATCTATGACGGCGCTCACGCGGGCCATTGCTGCGCCAATAGCATTGGCTACTTGTGCCCACCGCGGCTTGGTGACTTTGCTGGCGCCATGCAGAGAGTCGGGCGCGATAATGGAGCCGCCACCAACCAGAAAGACTGGAATATCCTCTGGGGAGGTTTTAATCTTGTCAATCACACGCTCCAACTTATCTTTGATTATGCTTTGGATTGTCTCGAGCTCAGGCGACCAGACTAGGTTCGCAACCAGTTCGCGATTTCCGAGTTGTAGCTCTGGATCCGACAGCACAGTGTAATCGGTCGCGGTTAGAGTGTTGCCACCGAACACAACCGAATCTCTTGTCAAATTGTATCCAACGCTGTCTGGTCCGACGGTGACTGTGCCCTCTCGTCGCACGATTGATCCCCCTCCCAAGCCGATGCTCTTGACATGTGGACAAGGAAAGTTCATTCGTATTCCGGAAAACTCACTGTAAGCCGCTTGCCGTCTGGGAAATCCATTTGTCTGCAGAATGCCGACATCCGTGGTAGTGCCGCCAATGTCGACGATGATGGCGGCCTCTTCCAGTTGGCCCTGGGCCAGGAAGGCGGCCCCTCGCATACTGTTTGTTGGGCCGCTAGAAAATGTACGAATGGGAAAGCGTGCGGCCTCCTGTCCTGACAATACCGTTCCATCGTTTTGAGTAATGAAGACTGGGCATGTCATTCCAAATTCCTTGACCGGCCTTTGAAAGGCTCTGATGGTGTGCCTGGCGAATCTCAGAATGGAGGCATTGAGTATAGCAGCATTTTCGCGCTCAAGGAAGCCCAGATTTGCAATATCCTTGGAACAGACAACATCGCATCCGGGCACCACTCGGCGGATAATCTCGGCAGCTCGCTCTTCTTGCTTTTCGACCGTGTCGATGGGACTGAAAACGCCGTTAATCACGACGGCTTTCAGGCCTTTTTCTTGGATGATACGACCTTGCTTCTCAATCTCGGCCTCGGAAATGTCGGAAATTAAGCTACCGTCAATTTCGAGACCACCTTTGACGAGTGCGTAGTGACCGAGAACGAGTTCTCGCATATCGGCAGGCCAGTCTACACAAGGTGGTGCAAACTGGGAAAATGGGCCGCAGAGGCGGAGGACCGCTACTTTGCAGAGGCGAGAAGCGTCGCGCTCGACGACTGCATTGACAAAATGAGTTGTTCCCATCGTCACGCTGGCTACTGATGGAGGTTGGACGTTTGCTGTCTTGATCATGGCCTGGATGGCGTTTCTGATGCCATGACTAGGCTCTGGAGTAGTCGGAGCTTTGTGCCAAGCAATGATTCCGCGGTTATCAGACTGTAGCTGTGATGGATCGATGATGACGCCGTCTGTATTTGTGCCTCCCACGTCGACACCAATACGCAGGCTGGCTGTGAAACCGACATTTTGTACCATTTTCTGCTGCTGAATTAGTGCGACTGATTGGAAGAAAGCGAAAGTGCGTTTTGTAGCGGAAGATGCATCATCGAAGTTTTGCTGTTCATTGTGGATGACAAACAGACGCCACTATAGAAATACAGCGTGCACCTAACAGCAAAGATTTATCAGCTATAACTATCTCAGACAATCAAGGGACCGATTATTATTCTATTCTTTCACTAATTGTAGTATTTCTTTCTGTAGTTTTCTTGTTCTTATTGTTTACTTTCCAGGTTTGCCCGCAGCCAGCGGCTTTCTTATTGACATCCCGTAAATAGTGGCCTGATATTATGAAGGCGACAGCCGCTGAAAATGCGGGGTTGCGAAGAGCGCCCGGAGGATTTTATACGCATGAGGAGAAAACCTTGGCATTTGTTTGCGATCGGATGAGCTCAAGTCCATGAATTCACCAGACATGATCATTCGAAACTCCTTCAAGAAGTGAGGCTGGCACAGACTTGGTTCATCCTGGCCGCATTAGCTATAAGGCCGGCTAACGCATTATTGTTCAGCCAAGGAACATGGCAATCTTTCTTTTCACAAAATTATCATCGATAGCAATCATACAACGAAGGATGTATGCTCGTAGTTGGGCGCGCACGTAGACGTCGCCCTGTGCGTGCTTACAGCCCTTCCATTGTAGCGGTTCTATGCTCAACAATATTGGACGACGTGTTGCATGTATCTTGCCTCTCCAGTGCAATCCCGAATGCCTCAAGGATGCCATCCTGCTCGCCATTCTGTAATATATACGTTGAGTGGCAGTGGGCGGCTGATCCTGTGGCGCCGTCTACTGACGATGGTGTGCAAGAGGGCGACGTTGAGCTAAGAATATGTGAACCGAAGAGGAAAAAGTCCCAGTAGAGAGCTCATACTCATATCTCTTAAATGCATGCTATAAAAACTCAAAAAATATAACATTAGTTCATGGTTGCACTTCCCACTGAAGCCTGGCAGTACATCGAGTGGGGTCGTCAGGCCATGCAATGCCCAGCGTAGGATTAACTCGAGGTGATTGCTATTGAATTGAAGAGGATTGGGTTTAGTAGAGCACTCTAAAATGAGGGGTCAGTCAGCTTTCAGCAAAGTGGTAATAAAACAGCTGGTAATAAGAGATCAGGTAGGGACTACGATCCTGCAGCAACGTCACAGATCTCAAAGCTAGACGAACTAGTCCATATAGAATCCCCCATAAATATTGGACACTCAGATAGAGATGTATTGCACCACGTTCTACTACCATTACTTTAATGGTGCGGTGGACAGGATGGCCGCACAAGCCATCAACGCACAGCCTATGTCAAGTGAGTCAGCAGTGTGTGATCATGCATTTGTGGCTGAATGTGTGTCAAAAGTAGGCTACATGGCTAGAATTGGATAAATAGGAGTGAGAAGCAGGCGATAGTGACCGCTTGCCATCCTTCAGCGATGAAAGAAAATGACCGAAGGTAGTCTGGGCACCCAACCATAGCTCGTGCCAACGATTACAGCTGCGCACCTGGATGGGCTGGCAGGGTCGACTTTCTACTTCATTGGGTCAGGTGAGTTCTTCGACTTGTATGTAAAGTCATGCCAAGAGTTTGATCATGTCATGCTTTAGCTGAAGTCAACTACTGGCATCTTGATTGAGGTTGTGGCTAAGCTGAAGACAGACGTTGCGCTCTTTCGGGCAAATCGGGCAGCTTCCGCGCCACGGCCAAGAGCAAACGCGGTACCCTACAAAGTTCGCTAGATGCTCGGTAGTCTTTACTTAACGTGGATTATCGCACGGGAGGGGCCGAGCACAATAGATCTGACACATAGACAACTGTCTATGTTGCAGATCTAGGCACTCATACTTTCTAACTAAGCTGTGTTTCTATACCATCAAAAGCATGGAGCCATTTGCTAATTGCTGAAAGGCTTCGCAATGCATCGGGATCCTGGCCAGACAATCTGGCGAGCTTGCATAGATGCCAAAGATTCAAGCTACCCAGTACCGCGGTAGAGCTGCCCCTGGCCCGCGATGTGAATTTGGACTGCTGATGATCGTGCGTGTAGGTGTGTTGAGCAGCAGGGCATTCCAGTCGCACCGAAGTGGTACGAACGCGATGCAATGCGGAACTAGGCGCAGATGCAGCTCAGCAGTAGAATTGGACGAGACGGACCGTGACTCTTCCGATCTGCCTCTGATGTAGAAATTGGTAAAAGGAACTTTTGTTTCTACATTGACAATGATGCACATCGGTATAGCTAATTTCTCCGTCAATATTTCTAGGGCGAGTAGCCGGCCGGCGCAATGAGCGCCTGCAATGCGTGGTATTGAGATTCTTCACTCTAAATTGAATGCCCAGACTTTTATATGCGCAATCTTCCCTGACATTACAACAAATACGCAGTACTTATACACGGAACTCGCATGAAAACTTTTGCCGACCTCAGCTGAACTTCCACGCCGATATTGCCTCACTCTTGGCAGAACTCTTGTCTCTGCCGCAAGCAATTTCTGCATCCATCGAGCCGTCCTTGTCTTTCTTTGAAGTTTGGTATGTGACTTGTACCCAGTTGTAGACTATGATACATTGTCAGGCTACGAACGTTGGGTGCCCAAGGATAGGCACGAAGCATAAATACCGCCCGCCATCGCTCTCTAGCTTCTTGGTATTAAACACAAACAACATTCTTCTTTTGTAAGAGACTCCAAATCACCCCAGAGAACCTTTAATATAATACTCATGATGAAATTCCTCGCGCTCCTCCCATTTCTTCTCACCCTTGGCGCGGCTGAAGACGTCGCCGACGTCGCCGCCGCGGGCGATGTTACCATCTTCGATGCCAAAGACTATCGCGGGCAGAATCGCGCAATTCCTGTCAATGGTATATGTCAGGACCTGTCACCTCCTTTGTATGTACCACTAGGTGCGGCCGGCCGTCCACCAAGCTAATGAAGTGCAGCTCAACCGCAGGCCGAGGCATTAGGTCCATCAGGTTCGACGCACCCCAAGGCGAAAATTGCGAAGTGTACCTGTATGACATATCATGAATTTTTCAAAATGCCTCAAAATGTCTAATGAAAAAGCAGCTCGTACCAATGTCGGGGCAACTATGCAGAGGTAGTCTTCGAGAGTCGCGCGAGCACGTACATCCAGGCCTACTCCATCCGATGCTCCAAGAACTGAAGCAGTAAACAAGGTCAAATCGGGCTTTACTAGGTGGGGTCTATGTATTCTCGAGGGGGTCTTTCAAATACAAATTCCCAGAGAAGCATGGTGAAAGTCACGGCCTCCTCTACTTGCCTGGTTAGAGAAGCCTCGGTGCAGGTTTTTGGCCCAATAGGGGTTTTTCCTACACTATCATGTAAATGCAGAGGCTTTAATACAGATGAATACTAGTTTAAGCTTGAGTTTCATGGAAAGAACTGGTATAGCCGTCTCCTAGACGAAGAGATGTATGTACCTATGGATGAAAGCCGCTTGTTTATGGCTTGCTTGCCTCCGCGTGCTCATAAGGGCTGCATTGACGCAGCTTGAACTAGACTAGTTGTAAGAGTCTGCAGTAACAGCTGCTACTACAATACATTCTCTGTTCAACACTTGACTACTATTTAGCCATTGCCATTGACGAGCGACTGTGAAACCTCGTGGCTATGTCGGGTCAAAAGAGGCTGCTACATCACCGCTCCGCGCAGCGCAAGAGAAAGAAAAGAAGTGAATCACAGAATCCCTAGAGCTGATTTAATGTCACACCAGCTCATGTATAATCAAATTTGAGAGACTTTCGTGTCTTCGTTTGACGGCCGTCACGTCTTGCCCTACAGGGCCAGCGGCAAGCGGGAGCAGCGCCACACGCCACGCACGCCACGCAACCAAAACGGCCCCCCCAAGCCGTTACGGCGCTTCGCTGATCAACCAAAGGCTTACGCCTCGCATCTCGCACATTCTATCCCGAGTGTCGGCAGTGCTACGTCAGCTCAACTACACATTCGGCTCTGTATCCAGTGGCGTACGAAAGCTGCCTGACTGTTTCCAACAAATGCCGCGCCTCCGTCCCTCGCACGTTTCCTTCGGTCGCACTCGGCCACGCAGCTAGCAGCCAAGCTACAAAACCACGGCTTCCCATTTGCGCTCTTCCTCGCTCTTTCACAACCTCTCCGCTGGAGCATTTGGCTGGCTTCGATATCATATTTACGACATAGACTGTAGTGTGGCCGGCTCACACTTGCAAGCTTTACAATAACCGATACCTTAGCAAAGCTGGACCACAACGTAACAACGCTACGCTACGACTGAGAGCCTCCTCGGTGCCCTTCGCACATTGCTGCGGCCGCATCATAGCCCAGGCGCAACCATGGCTCATTTCGATTTAGCAGAAGATGGAGGTGCAGGCAGTTACTATGCGGCGCTGCCAGGCACCTCTGGCGCCGGCTTTGTCCAACACAACACGCTGCCCATCAAGGCCAAATTCTTTGCTTCCAGGAAAGAGGTGGCAGGTATGTCTGCGCACTCGCAATCTAGCCAGCATCTGACAATTTTAGGATGCCACCCCAGTCGCTGGATCTACGAACTCATTCACAACCGCTTCACCGTCTGCGACCTCTTCGACCGAGCCCGAGCCCAGAACGCCGAATTTGATAGCCCATACGCGTGGGACCACCCCCATAAGCTCGTCATCAACGGCAAGCAAAGCTACTCAACCGGCTCAGAACATGTCCTTTCTTCAATATGTCTAGACTGCCACTTCCACTTCGTCTTCAAGATGGCCTGGGATGAGGAACACACTCCATCGCTTTGCCACCATTCGCAGACAGCTTGGCCGCTCCCAGATAACATGTTTCCATGGCATCATCTTGCATGGGCGGGCTCTGCATCGCCAGGAAACATTGCCAGCGACCACTGCCGTTACAACCCCATCCTGGCTAGAGAATACTTTATCTGCAGCGCTGCACCCTGCACCTTCCAAATGACGTTGGAGATCAGCGAGCCCCGGATGCACAGTAAGTGGGTGACGCTGCTTCTCGACCACGAAGCAATTCGAAAGCAGCTTGATGCTGCTAAAGAGCAGGATCCAGCCAGATACGAGGGAGCCACCGATGAATGGGCTTATCAGGCGCCACTCAATCTTAATACATATCTGAAAAACCAGTTGGAATCAACTGCCGAAACTGTCCGAAGCATATCAAAGCGTAACAAGCGCTTCTCTGTTCTCTTTGGGCCACGATGCTTTTCCATCTTCAGAGAGCTAGAGTTTGAGGAAAAGATAGAAGACAGCTCCGGCATCGACGAAGGATCTTTTACGCCACGACCTGCCGCCCCCCCCGGCGGCCCTTCAGGTACCACCGAGATGAACACGTATCGAGCCTATCTTGAAGACGTCCGGGCAGAGGTCCAGTGCCTAATACACAAGGCGGGACAAGCTGTCGAAAAGCCCACATTCTGTACTCCAATGCTGCATGGCGTCCTTCAATGTGCCGAGGTCAAGGATGTCGAATCCAACGCATTGGTTGGCACAGATAGATACAGGCTTTTAGGTGTGTTGCCTACACAAGGCAGAGAAATCATTGTCAATGCGTACAAGCGACAATGGGACCTTTTGCCTTCGTCTCGGAAAGAGCTCATTGATGCTCTCCTGAATGTCGCCAATGACGCCCAAGACGATCTTCTTATTGAGTACGCTGTGACGCAATCATCCGTTTACGAGAGTCAGCCACGCCAGCAAGCCGTCACCGATGATGGCGGAACTGTTTCGCAGTCAATGTCATATTTTGGTCTTGCCCCGCCAAACAACTACCCCGCTGAAGCCATCATCCGGGCTTTTCGAAAGAAATTGGCCGATGACCCTGCCGAAGCCGGTACAACCAGGGCCCTGCTCATGATGATTGCCTCGGAGTCCCAAGATGATCATTATCAGGCAGATCTGCTTATGGAAGCCGATCAAAAAATGTCTCTTGAGACTGCCAAGTACGTCATCGGCCTTAATGACACATCAAATATCATCTCCGACGCTGTTCCCGCCACTCGCTGCAAGCTTCAACAATGCAAAAAAGCAGACGAGAAGAAGCTCTATTTGGACGCCCTCGACTCAATCGCTGAACATACCGGGTCACTGTCTCTGAAGCAGGCAGCCCTAGAACTGCTCCATGACAGTAATACAAGTACTACAGTGTGCAGTGCCGGCTCTGGTGCTCCTGTTGACTTGTCGCTGCCTGTTGGTCTTGACAATATTGGAAACACATGCTACCTCAACAGTTTGCTGCAATATCTTTTTACGGTAAAGCCTGTACGAGACGTTGTTTTCAACTATGACGACATCAAACTCGGACTGTCCGAAGACGCCATCGAAAATCGTCGCATCGGCGGGAACAAGATGCAAATGGACAGAGGGGAAGCTGTCGTCGCAGATGCTTGTAAGTACACATGCAATTCGATATTGGCAAGTTCTAACAACACACAGTCGCCCAGGAACTAGCTGCTCTCTTTGAAACTTTGCAAAGGTCGGAAAAGACGGCAACCAGGCCATCTCAGCGTCTAGCTAACGCTGTTTTGTTATCGACACACACATTGCTGAACAGTGAGAAGACGAATGATCGACAAAGTAGTCCCCTGCCTCCACCACTCCCGTCGAGACCCCCTCCAGAGCCCATTGCTTTATCCGGAGAAGGCTCAAGCGACGTCGACATGCTCAACTTGGATAATCAACGTACGGCGCCGCTGGATACAGCTAGTCTATCTAGTACCAAGACACTAGTTGAGCACGAAGAAGCAAGCTGTGGTCCTTCAGACGGGTGTGTCGAAGAGATTTCAGGGCCAAATGGTCACACAATACCACCCGCAGCGAATACGAGCAGCGGAGAGGATGCAGTCATGGTGGATGGTGCTACACTACCTACGAAACCAAGCGAAATCACGCAAGTCCAGAAGCCACCGCCTGCACTGGATAGAATCACCACTGATGTCGAGATGGTTGATCCAGACGCTTCTGGGACCATTGATCACAAGGTACTCGGCGCACTTGAACACCAGAAGCGATCTTCAGGCACAGATCAACAGGATGTCGAGGAGGTGATGGGCAGTATCATCAATCGCTTGCAAGCTGCTATTCGGCCCAGCTCCGTCGACGATAAAACTGGCATCCAGCTTGAAAGTTTGATGGAGACTTTTTTCGTCACGACAGTCAATTATACCAAAAAGTTCGACGAGACAAAGTATCAGCACGAGGTCAGCTTTGATAGGTCTATCACAGCTTTTCCAGCCGAGAATGGGCCATGTACGCTGTACGATGCACTCGGCAAGAACTTTGACCAGCAGATTTTGGAAGAAAGCAAATTGTCTCGATACACCACTATTAGAACGTTACCGCCTATTCTGCATGTGCTGATTCAGCGCACACAGTCAAACGGTAGCAAAAACGGCAATCCTGTCATCATCCCCGAGACTCTGTGGCTGGACCGATTCATGGATACCGATCATGATTCGCCAGCTTTCCAGCGACGCGTTGAGGACTGGATCATGGCAAAGCGTGTTGCTGATATCAAGGCAGACCAGGCGAAGCTGGAAGCTAACCCCTCCTACTTGAGAGCGCTTGAGCATTACTCAGCGGTCAAGCCTGTGGCTCTCGGCCAGCCTGAAAACGAAGACGATGCTCCGACAGAGGTAGAAACCTTTGATTTTGATGGCCCTGTAGAAAATGACTTTTTGCTCATTTCTCCTCCCAAGTCCGCCGCCCATGAACAGGTGGAGGCTCCCATTCCCAAGGTCACGGGTGTGTACGAAACTTACCGCCAGGTCACGCAGATGATGGAAGACGAGCTGGCTCGTTGTGAAAGTACGATTGCAGCACACCATGAGGAAATGAGAGAGATCCCCTACCGACTCCACGCTGTCATCTGTCACCGTGGTCAGCTCATGTCTGGCCACTATTGGGTATGGATTCGCGACTTTGAGGATGATGTGTGGCGATGGTACAACGACGCCGATGTCAAGGAGAACAAGAAGACTGAGGAGGTTCTACGTACTCTTAGCACCAGCGGCGAGCCCTACTATTTGTGCTATGTACGTGACGCGGACAAGGACAAGTACGTCAACGTTCCGAAGCGCGAGCAGCCCCCTCAGCCGGAGCCGGAGCCGGAGCCTGAGCCAGTGCCGGAGCTTGTGCCAGAGCTTTCGCCAGATTGTGTGCCCGAGGCAGAGGCGACATCGGCGGGGAGTATCACGCCGGCTGCGGGTGAGTCCACGGAGCCCGCCGCGGCCCAGACTGAAAAGCTTGTGGACGATACAGTCCCTGAGGAAGCAGCACCGACAACCGAGCCTGCGCATTAAGAACCGAATTTTTTTCTTCTTTTCTTTGCATCACTTTTCCCCTCTGCATCGCGATTTTTTTAACTTTGCATTTCACTCAGTCGGCATCAAACTTTCCTACGATAAGTAGCTGGGAGCTTGACAAGACTCAAAAAATGACTTCATTGTACAATAGATGGGTGCCATGATTCATGCTTTGAGCGGCATTCCTTGAATTACTTGCAATTCTTACGCATCCAGACTTTGATGGCGAAATACGGCATTTATTACATGCGTCTTTGTTTGTTTTGTAGCCTTTTCAATATTACACGTTCATTTTCTCCCTATCTACCGTCCCTTGAAGACAGGCTTGCGCTTCTCCTTGAAAGCCTTCAGAGCCTCGTTACGGTCCTCGGTAGCCACGACACGCTCGTAC
The DNA here is from genome assembly GCF_000280675.1 of Beauveria bassiana ARSEF 2860. Lineage (NCBI taxonomy): Eukaryota > Fungi > Ascomycota > Sordariomycetes > Hypocreales > Cordycipitaceae > Beauveria > Beauveria bassiana. The sequence goes on from NW_007930858.1 coordinate 75,213, forward strand.
ATTTCATTCTCCTTATCGGGCCGCGCCCAGGCCACAGCCTGCAGGGCAGCGCGGATGGCAATGGGTCCGCCCTCACAGATCTCCTGCGCGAGGCGGACGGCCTCGCTGAGAGCGCTCTTGCGGGCGGCAGGCAAGATGTCTGCGCCATCGCGCTCGTCCTCGGGAACGACTTCTACGAGACGGTCGGCGATGCCGAGAAAGTAGGCTTCGGGGGCGGCGACGCGGCGGCCGGTCAAGATGAGGTCACGGGCGCGGCTGAGGCCGACAAGGCCCGTCAGGCGGTGGGTGCCGCCGGCGCCGGGGATGATGCCGAGGCGCGTCTCGGGCAGGCCGACGGTGGCGTTGGAGGAGAGTACGCGAAAGTGCGTCGAAAGTGCGAGCTCGAGGCCGCCGCCGAGGGCGATGGAAGAGATGGCGGAGATGGTGGGGATGGGGAGGTCGGCGAGGGAGGTGAACGTGGCGCGGAGGTTGGTGAGAAACTCGTTGGTTCTATAGACGACCGAAGTGATTAGCCTTGATGCATGATCCGGGATGTAGAGAAAGTCATTGGGTGCAATGCATTATTACTCTTCTTGGGTGAAGCCGCGCCGCTCCTTGAGGTCAGCGCCGGCGCAAAAGCACGAGTCGACGGCGCTGGCAATAACGAGCGCGCGGGTCGGGCCGCCTTGAGCCGTGCTTGCGACGGACAGCTCCTCGCCGCCGGGGCCGTACTGCGCGTGAATGGCGTCGACTTCGGCGCGCAGGGCGGCGAGGAGGCCCTTGGAGATGGCGTTGCGGGCGGAGGCGCGGTTCAGCTCGAGGACGCGGATGTGGCCGGTGGCGCCGGCGGGGACGTTGGCGACGCGGATGAGGGGTTCCGTCTGGGCCGAGTAGAGGCGCAGCGAGGCGTGGCGGCTGGCGCCGGCGCCGACGGAGGGACGGACGAGTAGGTAGGTGGTGGCCGTGGAGGTGACGGCGCGGGGGAGTCGGGGGGCCATCCTTGTGTGGAGGGGGGGGGGGAGAGGTGCGGCCGGCGGGGATTGGTCAAAAGGCGGATCAAGTAGGAGGCCTTTGAAAGTGGCCCACCCTTTTGCGTATAATCAATTCAATTCAATTGAGATGGGAGAGGGAAGAAGAGGATTAGTACGTGTGTGTGTGTGATGAAGAATGGGAGCTGGCTGCTGTGAGAAGAGCTAGCTTCGGCCGGGATGACGTCCTGGGGTCGGCTTACGTCGGGCTAATTGCGGTGGTGGTAAGTAAGTGGTGGTTTGGCGGAGGGGTGCTGAACCGAGTCATGCATTTTGATAGAGATATCGAGATCCATGCAAATTCCTGCGTTTATCAAATTAAATTATTGCTTGTTTTTATGATGGTACTCTCTGATTTAATTTTGTCGCTGTCGCTGTGTAGTTTCATTGCGGCCGTGTCAGTCACCTGCAACACTGGGGCCGATCTGGGAAAGATGCACTCCATAGCAGTGTTTTCATCACGAGAACATTCTTGCCTAATACCGAATCTATCGCAATACTCAGAATTCAAATAAAAAAGCACAGTCCGTTTGCTCACGTCACAACATTATGCTGCCAGCTGGCACCCCACTGTTCGGCAGCCTAGCACCCCACTGTTTGGCAGCTGACACCAAGCTGCATGCACATGCCGGCGTCTACCCAAATTTTCGATAAACCGGGGCCCGGCCCGGCTTGCGCCTCGTCAAAAGCTTGTTTGCAAATGCACCAGACACGACTTACACACTTCAATATTGCGATACCCTCAACATCGTCAACTCTACCTACGTCTTCATTCCCATCTCTAAAATAGTGCAGTGGCTGGACATTGCACACGACACTTGGATCAGCGGCCGAACCGAGAATTCCGACCATGCCAGCCACCTATGATGATGCCAAGTCCCGTCGGGCGCTCGAACTAACGGACCGCCTGGGGCGGCTCCGCAACAGCACATTATCAATGGATGATCCCCTATCACGCTATCCAGCCTCACCTCTTTAGCACGCTGAGCGGGTGCAGAAAATTCTATCATACATCTTACCGCGTCCAGAGCTGCGCTAGTGACAGAATTGCTGGCTGGCCAGGCTTCATCTCGGTGGTGTCTTTGCGAATATCAGACTTGATCGCTTTTTCAAACGTGGCTGGTCTTGGAAATGCAGCACGTGTGGCCAACTCGGCGGTTTCGGACTGGCAACCAAGCGCGGCAGCAGCAGCGGTACTATCTCTAATCTCGGACCTCTTCTATTCGCGTCAATCCCCGGACAAGAAAGCGTCATGACGACGACCTTTGCGCCGTCCTTTTCGCGCACCACCACGGCCGTCTCCTCTGTCTCTGTCGTCTCACCCACCCCGTCGCCGCTCACTGTTCTTGTGCGCCCGGGCTTTGACGGGACGTCCGATTTTTTTCCCTTTCACGACCTCGCCAAGGTCGGCGGCTACACCAAGGACGACTTGACCTTTCGCGACCTCATCCAGGATGGCATCGACGGCGGGCCGCAGGTCGACCTCTACCTCTCGGGATGCCGCATCGGCCGCGGCCGCGGCGCCCCGCTTGATTGCCCGACGGCGTGCAACGACACAGCGCTCTTCTTTGGTTCATTTGAGACGTTTTACAACTGCGCGGCCCTCGCATCTATTGCATACTGGACACGCGAGGTTGGTACCTACTACGTCGACGCCGAAGCCGAGCGCAACGCCAGCGCTCTTATGGGCAACGGCTCGCTGGCCTCGTTTCAGGGCCGGCCGGTGGTGGAATCCTTTGCCGCGTGTGCCGTCGAGTCGTGCATCGAGGATCAGCTCTCCGAGCCGTGCGACGCCTCCATTACGTACTTGTCGCGAAACTCGTCCACCGACGACATCTTTGCGGCCATGGACATCTTTTGCCCCGAGCTGCGCGCCGAGATCAATCCCGACATCTTTGGTCCTGGTGTAAGTCCCACACCCACACGTTTCTTGGCAGGCACCAGAGTATTATTCTTACACGACAACCTAGGTCCTCATATCTTACGTTTTGCAAGTCGTCTTTGCCGGCTCCCTCTACATCTTTCTCCGAATCTTCACCTTTTGGGTCAGCTATTCCCAGAAGCCCGCCAAGCGGCCAGCCTCGGAGCGCATTGTCCGGCGACTCACGCGCATCGAGTCGATGTTGTGGAAGGACTCGTCGGCGCTGTCCCGGACCAGCATCGCCATCGCCACCACGCTCGTCGAGTTCCAAGAAGCCCAGTGCTGGTTCATCTTTGCCGTGCAAATCGCTTCGATCCTCGCCATTGTCGTCAACTCGCAAGAGGGCTCCTTTTGGGGCGAGATCGTCGTCAACGGCGCCGTCGCCTTTCACGTCTCCCAAAACGGCATCCTACCCATGTTCCTCATCCAGGTCTGCCTCCACAACGAGGGCATCCGCAACTGGCACACCTTTCTCGGCTTCTGCACCGAGTACCTTCTCGCCGTCGTCGCCACCACCCAGAGCATCTCCTTTGCCGGTGCCCTCGACCTCTTCCGCGGCCAGCGCGCCGTCGCCGCCTGCGGCGGCAACCCCAGCCCCCGCACCTACTGCGCCTCGAGCGCCGGCGTCGACGGCCTCACCCTCACCTTCTTCCCGCACCCGCTCGTCTACAAGCTTGTCTTCCTCGTGCTTGACACTGTCGCCATTGTCGCCCTCGGCGTCGACCAGCTCGCGTGGACGCTGCGCACGCACCGCCGCACCCGTCACTGGTCCATTGGGGCCCACGGGCTCGGCCGCTGGCCCGACGGGCCGCTCAAGCGCCACTGGCTGCGTTGGTCCGCTTGGTTCTGGCACGGTCTCGAATTTGCCTACCTCGTCATCAACGTCTTATATCTCATCTCCCTCAGCAAGGTCATCAGCGACGACAGCTTCCGCGCGAACCGCTGGTCCTACGGCCAAATCATTGCCATGACGGTCTGGGGCCCCGTCATTGTCAAGCTCTTTTCCCTGATTCTATGTAAGCCCGTCCATCCATTCCATTCTCTCAAAGTGTCAAAGAATGCCGCCGCAGGGAGTTCTAGAAGCTAATTCCGTCTCGTCTCAGCCGGACCTCCCAAAAACGGCGAGGGCCTCAATTCCGGCCCGCCCCGGCTGCGCATCGACAATGTCCTCAACCATCGGCAAGACAATGCCGGCGATGACGCCATGAGCACATGCTCGTCGGCGAGATGGCAGCCTACGCCGGCGACACCGCGTAAGCTCGCCGTGCCGCAGAGTCCAGCAACGGATGGCGGGCTGACCGAGCAAGTCATTGTAGAGGCGCCGCGACCACGGCCTGCAAAACTGACGATACGCCATGAATGAAACGTTGCCCAAGATTTTACGACATGTAGCATATATAGACACATTGGTATATTACAATAGAAGAAGAGCAACTCTTTGTCTTAATACAAATTGTTTTCATGTCTCATTATCCTTTACAAATGTGTGTAAATGCAGCTCCATGTACAAACTCCATGAGAATGAAAGATCCAGGGTATCAAAATGTAACCACCCAACGCCAAATCAAATCGTACAAATATCCGCCACGTCGAAAATGACTCTTGCGAAACTACAGCTTACTCCACCATCTCGCTCCCCGTCTTCCGCGCATAGCTCTCTGCAAAGCCTGTCGGTTCGCACGTTCTTTCCAGGTCGATGCGGTTCTGCACAACGTACCGCCGAATGCGCTCCTTGTCGATGCGCACGCGCGGGACCGGCTTGCCGAGCTGCATTTGCGCAGGTGATGTCGGCGTAGCGTGCTTCTTGTCCGCGCCGTCCACTTCATCGGCGTCGCTCTCTGCGTCGTGCGTGTCTTGGCGCTTGACGGGCTTGCCGGGGCCGACGCCCGCATCTTCAAGGACGTCCATGTCGCGGAGGACGCCAAGACAGTCTTCGGGCGTGATCCAGGTGGCGTCGCTGCAGTCATTGACGTCAACCATGAGCTCCATGCCGGGCGGCGGGATCTGGGGCACGTCGAGGCTCAGCAGCCAGCGCGCAATCTCACCGGACCAAAATCTCTTGTAGCCCTTTTTGCCGAGATCGGAAATGGGCTTCTCTGGTCCACCGAGAATACCTTCTCGTCGCGATATCTCGTACGAGACACCAATGAGAAGTGCCCCCAGGCCTTTTCGCTGCCATGGTGGAAATACAAGGATGCATGCCAGGTTATTGTTGTCCCACGACATTTTTTCTTTGGAGAAGAAGCCCGTGACTTGAGGGACAGGGGCCTCGGGAGCTTCGTTGCCGACAGGTGGCTTGAAGGGCGGCGTGTACACTAACAAAAAGTAGTTGAAGCCTGTCACGTCAAAGAACACCGACTTGTTGTCGAGGAATAGCTTGGCAAAGAGTGACAAATTTTGACAAAACAACTGCAATAGTTAGCTTCATGTCAAAGCACGTTTGGTAATGGGCGAGCACTCACTCTATCAATCTCTCCGTCGACCTCCCAGATACTCCATTCGCCTTCATCCTGCACTATTTGTTCCGTGTAACGCACTCCGCCGTCACCCCGACGCTTCTTGGGACCGGGGCCTTTTCCGTCGTGCGCTACACGGATCTTGCGCCGACCTCGGGGGTGAACGTAGACCCGCTTGCCGGGGACACGGCCTTTGAGCCCGCAGGATCGTACATGACCCCACCAAGCCACGAGTTCTTTGGCGTACTTGAAGCAACTTGGACAAACGTACAGTCGCTCAAGCATTGGGGGATGCTCACGATCCTTTTTTCCATGTGCCTTGCCAGCTTCGATGCCGTGGTCTTTAGTGCCATTTCTCGAATTCGCAGAGATATCACCCAAGACCTCCTTTCCATAGTAGCTCGGATACCATGTTTTGAAGCAGAGATTACCAAAAACTACTTTGTCAATATTGCGATCGGAGCTCTGCGGTGGTTTGCCGGCGAGCATCGGTGGTTTCGGAGGCAGCACAGGAGTAACGGTCGAAGGATTCGAGGCCATTTCTATTCGAGGCGCCGTGGCGAGATAGCCGTGATGATTGGCAGATGATGATGTTGGCACTCTGCTCTGTTGATGCGGAAATGCAATGTGGTAGGTAGTTTCCGGTGCGATGAAGCCCGTGGCACGAACATTCTCCTTTCCCGTGTCACCCATCGCACGTGTGCTGTTGTTGGGAAGCGGTGACAAGTCACGCTGCGCTGGTGCAGGCGCCGACGAGACGGGCGGCGGCCGCACTCGAGTGGCGCGCGCGGACCTGGGCCACACACCGCCAAGCTTGGGCGGCGAGGGTGCCTGGCCAGGAACAATTGGAAGGGGCACAGGTGTCGCGACAGAGGATGCGGTGGCGGCGGCAGCCGTCTTGGGCGGACTGGAAATCGGTATCGGCGGCGGGTAGATGGGCGTCTGGCGCGTGGCAGCACGCGTCACAGCTGGTGAGGGCACTCGGGGGTCGATTGTCGGTGGCTGCGTTGCCTGCGCTACTTCTCCTGGTCGTCTTCGCTTTGGAGGCATATTCTTACAGCCTCGCAGAAGAAGAGCGACCGAGGGGAAGCGCAAGGGTGGGCTGTACCTTTTTTTTTGTTTCTTTCTGATTCGCCAGCCCACTGGGCAAAATCAAGAGTTTGTTGATGACGGATGACCAAAACGGGTGGGCGGTGGAGGGTAGCCGACGGACGGGCGGGCGAACGTATCTTACGGTAATACGACGAGTAGGCGCTGTAGCTTGTTACTGGGATCAGGCAGACCCTAGGTGTGGTGGAGATTGGCCGCCTCTGCAAAACACCGTGTGAGTGACGAGCCTCAGGTGTGCACAGTGGAACGATTGCAAGTCAATATGTTGTTCCGTGACGACCTTCGAATGGAGGATTTGAGATGGATGCACATGGCGCAATGCGGCTTGAGGCCGCGTCGTCTTCTCGTGGTTCCCTCATGACTATGGCGCGTCACGTGCTGGTGTTTGTCGTGGGATCAGGAAGCTACGACTCCATCTCAATCCGATCGATTCAAATGCTGTGTACGGATAGCGCATGGCAGCTATGCACAAATATCTAAATTGACAACTTGTATTCTGCTCCTGCCGCTCTTTCGCCCCAACTCTAGCCGTATCGTTCCAATATGTAGTACAAGTGCAAAGATATTCCGCGGCTCATCCATTGCCTTCCATCTCCCCCACACTCATCACTGCATGTACGGGAATCAAAACGCATGTAGAAAGTGCCCAGCTCGATTACCAAATCCGACCCAGACGGCTGTATTAAAACAAGTGATGAAATAAAGTCATCACTACATTCCGTCAAAGTCGCCGCCTAAGTCGTCGTCATCCAAGTCACCCTCTTGTATCTCCTTGGCCATTTCGCGCTCCCGCTCCCGAGCTTCTTGCGCGTTCTTCAGCTCCAGACGGTGCTGGTTCATGGGGAATTGCATGGCCTAGAGATTCGTTAGACATAACGAGCGATTTAAGTGACCACGTCATCTTACCTTGACACTTTCGTCGTGGAGGGCAAGGCATGCCCGAATACGGTCATGGAATGCCTCGCCAGGCTCTCTGGTAGCGTACACGTCACCAACCTCCTTGCTCTTCATAAAACCGTGCTCGCGATCGAGAGTGGCCTCGATGACGCCGTCGCGGATAGCCTTGGCGACAATGTACTCTGCACTCTCTTCGCTTCCCAGATGCAGGCGAATGCAAATGTCACGCAGGGAGATGCGCGAGTAGGATAACGACATCATGCGAATACCAGTCTTGATGACATTTTGTCTCAGGCGCAGAATGAGAGAGTATGTTCCGTCGCGGCGAAAGGCTTCGGCGTGGTCGGCAATAGCGATCTCAAACTCCTCAAGGTTACCAACGCGGACGGCTTGGACCAGGAGGAAGTAGGGGTGCAGGGCATCCTCGAGGGCAGGTTGGCGGAAAGTGGCGCGGTCAGGAATATCTCCCATGAGCAGCTCAACCACCATAAGCAGCTTGGTAGCGGTCTGCGAAAAGCCAACGGCACAGTTGCTGGATGGCGCCTTACGTGTGGCAGCGGTGAGGTGCTCATGGGCTTCGGTGTATCGCAGCTGGATGGCGCGAATGCGACCGAGGTAGTACAGAAAACGGGCAACCTGATTGTTGACGGCATTTTCGGGAAACTGGGTGTGCGATACTAGCAGATCGGCCTGGTTGATGTGAGAGGTTGAGAGATAGTTCCTCAATAGCAGCACAATGACGGAGGCCTGCGTGTCAATGTCCTTGCGTAGAACAGCTGTGCGGAGGGCCGAGAGCAATTTCGGGCGAATGGCGACGACGGGCGACTCTGGCGAGGGTGGCAGGGGGGCAATGTGTTCGCAGAAGATCGAGTAGTAAAAGTAGACCTTGGAAGAGAGCGAGTCGAGAGTGCGGCGGTTAAGAGACTGCACACGCTCCACGAGCTCCTCGGAGAATGCAGCACCCTTCTGATACTGCTTGGTGTCAAAGAGGTAAACCTGGATGAGGATACCGAGGAAGACGTCGATTTCGGGAATGACATCTTTAGTCTCCTTCTTGACGCCATTCTTGGCGGGCTTGGAGTCGGAGTCGATGTCCATCTCACTGAGGGCCTTGAGAGGGATACTTTCGCGGCCAACGGCAACAAGGAGGGATTTGGCGACGTTTCCAGCGGTGACGGTAGCTGGAAAGGTATCGACAATGGCCTGGGAAATGACATCGGGACTCAAACGTTTTCGTAGCAGAGAGATGGATCGAAGGGCTCGGAGGGAGAATCTGGCATCGAAGAGGGCGACGGCGCGGTCTAGTAGAGCAAAATTGCTCTTGATGTCTGTGGTTAAGAGCAAGAGTCAGTTTAGAACGTGAATGACGACGCGCGGGGGGTTGCGATGATGAGCAATAGCTTACCTGTGACAGTCTGCTCCGTGGGGTCAACCTGCTCAGCAATATCCTGATCGCCCATGGCGACATCGCCATCGGCGTCGGCAGGGCGGGCAGCAGGACCCTTTTTGGCCTTGGATGGGGGCACAACAACAGTCATCTCTTCGTCGCCGTCCTTGGCACCCTTTTTGGCCTTGGACTTGCCGGCGTCCTTCATCTCGGTATCTTTGCGGTCGCCGTTTTGGGTGGGCTTGCCGTTGCGCTGAGGCGTCTTGCTAGGCATGGCGCTCGGAGGCTCGGATCAGTGAAAAGAGGGCGCAGAGTGCCTAATAGTGCGGAACGCGGCAAAGACGGACAGGATGGGTAGCGATTTTGGTGATGGAGGCAATGGCAAAAGAAGGCTCGTGATGCGAGCAAGGCGGGCGCGCTTACGAGATTTAGGCTCGCAAGGTAGCGTCAGCGTGGGTGGTCTGGGCAGCGGATGACCCTGTGGCGAAAAAACGGGCGTGCTGCTATCAACGGGCGCGAAGCAGTTAGATAGCAGATGAGGCGCGGAAAAGGATGCAACTGCGCAATTGGAGTCGCAGAGAGCGTGAGACGTGTCGCAGAGGCCGTGGGTGAGGGTTTGGGATGATGGCACAGGAGACGATTGATGGCGGCGTTGTTGGTGAGCTAGGTAGAGAATGTTCGAGCTGGGTCACAAGAGAAGGGGAGCACGGGCCAACGGGATGAGTCGCGCAGGTACCTTGTGGGAGCGTTTAGGCGACAGAGGCACGCGTGGCAGCGACTGCAGGTACTTGGGTACTTGAGTAACAGCTTGAGTGCTGAGCTAAGCAGATCTGGCCAGCAGCAATCTGGCAGATTGTAATTATTGTAATTTATCAATTCACCAGGGCTGTCATGCGAAAATGATCTTTTTGAAGTAGGAATGCTATCGGTTTCAAACGCGGCGTTTTGTACATTGTTCTTTTCTGTTCTCCGGTATACCTTTCATTACTACGCCGTATAATCCATGACGCTGCAAGCTGGCCGGTACATGGAGCTGGCCGCATTCTGTATTTAGGAAATACCGGCCAGTTGTTGGGCCGCTGTAGGTATACAGTGCAATACAGTGCGTGAATGTGTAAGTCTGCAGTCCATTACAGTGCATCGCCGAAACAGTTATCGCAGTGCTGATAGCGCCATGGCCCGCTAAGAAAAGCCATCTTGTCCCTGAAACTCGCCATCATGATAAGGATATACCTCGAAACATCAGTCAACTCTGCATAGCCTCTCCAATTCCATTGCAAGATCAATATCGAGAAAATAAACACCTGACAGCTAATTGGACCAACAAAAGACTTGCCAATGATCGACAACCGCCTCTCGACATTCTACGGATTAGACATTCAACACTTCAGACATTCAAGCCAACTGCCGGTTCTGCTTCCGCCAATGAGACTCGCTGCTGGCCACCCATTCGGGAAATGCTATGATTCAGCCACGCAAATGGCACCGACAACTCTAATCCCGCACTTCTATCTCTTGGGTCCAAAAATAAGATTTACACAAGTAAAGGTCAGCAAGCAATTCCAAGCTCCCCAATACGCCCAGGCCTAGCAAACAAATAAACCCTTGACAAGACCCTCCGCTAGATGTCATGCCTCAGCAAACTCGCGGCTTCGCGCATCCCCCTTTTGACCAGGATAATCTGATTCGTTGCATCCATCATCAACTGGGGTATCGGAGCTTAGCTAGCATCATCTAGTTGGCATCAAACGACAAACTAGCATGGCTTGCCCCCACAGTCTTCCCGCCATGATGCCATACCAGCCAATCTTGTGGACAGTGTTTGCTCTGACGGGACTCTCGGACGTCGTAGCCATATGATGCCAATTTTCCACATCAGCTGTATCCTCACCACCGTAATTACCTCGTCGTACTTCTTTTCCTTCTTCTCAAATCTCGTGCAATGGCCCTCTAGTCGTAATCGCCACCAAAGATTGGCATTCTGGACGATACCGCCACAGTGCTACACCACCCGTTTGACCGTCGGCAGCCATGTCTCTCCACATCGCCAGCCTGCTCCCCTCCGCCGTCACCTGCCAGACCCTGATCCTCGTCTTTCTCTTCATCACCACCACTCTCTACACAATCCGGCAATGGCTTCTTCCCCGACCGCTTCCCGGCATCCCCTACAATGCCGAGGCTGCGCGCTCTCTTCTCGGCGACGTCATGGCCATCCAGCGCGAATCCCCAGAGAACATTAGCGAATGGGTCGTGCGCCAGAGCGACCGCCACCGAAGCTCAGTCTACCAGGTGTTCCTCGTGCCCTTTGCGCGGCCCTTTGTTGTCGTCTCCGACTTCCGCGAGGCCCAGGACATCCTCGTCCGGCGCGGCCACGAGTTTGACCGCTCCGACCTCGCCATCGCCCTGCTGCGCGGCGAGATGCCCAACTTCCACGCCTGCCTCAAGACGGGACCCGTCTGGGCTGCGCACCGTCGCCTTCTTCAAGACGTCATGTCGCCGACCTTTCTCCACGGTGTCGCCGCTCCCAACATGTATGCCGGCGCCTGCCGTCTGCTGGAACTCTGGCGTATAAAGTGCAGTATCGCCGGCACAGGACGGCCCTTTGCGGCGAACCATGACTTGAGTTACGCCACCCTCGACGCCATCTACGATTTCGGCTATGGCGACGGCACCGAGGACCGCGCGCTGGCGGAGCAGGTAAAGCTATACCGGAGCCTCCACGAGGAAGCGCGCAACAACTTGCGCAACGCCGCGGCCCCGGGAGAGCCCGTCGACTTTCCCCGCGCGCCGCTAACCCCGGCCATGGACGCCCTATTGCGCACCACGGAGAATATTCCAACCGTCGCTGCCACGGGCTTTCCCGACATTGCCTGGCGCGTGTTGTCGTGGTTCCCGCGTGTGCGCCGGCTGCGCGCGATCAAGGACCAGTTCATCAAAGGGCAGGTCGACAAGATTGTCCGGCAGTTCGACGACGACGACGACGACGACGACGACGCCGACATGCCAGACGCTGGCTACTCCAAGCTCAAGTGCGCACTGGACCTTGTTCTTCATCGCGAGCGAGCGCTGGCCCAAAAGCAAAACCGCGCGCCCGACTATTGGTCCGACGCTATCAAGGATGAGGTGAGTCCGCCCCCATGTCACATATCATGCGGCTACAACACGCCAGTTCCTGCTTACACAGTGAATAGATGTTTGGCTTCATCACTGGCGGCCACGAGACCACCTCCAACGTTCTCGCGTGGGGCGTCAAGTTCATGGCCGACCACCCGGAGCACCAGGCCGCTCTCCGGACGCAACTTCGAGCCGCGCACCCCGCCGCTGTCGCCGAGGACCGGTTCCCCACGCACAACGAAATCACCGACCACGACGTGCCGTTTCTCCTCGCCTTCATCGAAGAGATGCTGCGTCTGGCCCATGCCACGGCCATGACGGACCGGCAGGCCACTGCCGACACCGTGGTTCTCGGGCACGCCATCCCGCGCGGCACCACCATCGTGGTCGTCAATAAGGGACCCGGATACACATCGCCGAATCTGCCCATTGCCGAGTCGCTGCGCAGCAGCACCTCGCAAAAGGCGCTGGTCGAGCATGCGGACGCGGGCTACTACCGCATACGCGACGAAGACGGCATGAACGTTTTTGACCCCCGACGGTGGCTCGTGCAGCACCCCGTGACGGGCGCGGACGAATTTGATCCCGCGGCGTACCCGTCAATTCCGTTTGGCCTCGGCCAGAGGGGCTGCTTTGGCCGTCGCATGGTATATGTGCAGTTTAAGCAGCTGCTCACGCTGCTAGTGTGGCAGTTTGAGCTGCTGTCATGCCCCGTGGCGTTATCGGGGTACGACGCGGTGCAGGTACTCACCAATAAGCCCCGGCAGTGCTACGTCGCGCTCAGGGAGTTGTAAAATGGGCCTCTTACAAGAATTGATGTATCATGATGAGTGAATCAATATTTTGGGATTGTATCGTTGACTTTAGATACGGGCTGGGCGAAAAGCCTTGTGCCCTGGGTCAAAGAGACCATGGCGTCAATTGATGACTTTCTTACCCTCTTGTATTGACGACTCTGTTGATTGGTCAATCTATTCAAACCCTATGTATGAGCCACGACCTTGAAGCAAGGCCCCGATTCATCGGCCCGAGATCATGGGCGCTCATTTCAACTCCCAAAGTACTCAGCGCTTGCCACCCTTGCAGCAGAGTCTCGAATGCTAGGCCAATCATGTGGCATCTATCATGCATCTCAACACAGCCACCTTCCCCGCGCTCATCAGGCAAGGCGTGGACGCCCACGATCGTTGCCCAAAGCCACTCGCAAGTGCACAGCACCTACCTGCCTCGATGGATGGTCTGAGTGTTGCGGCGAGCGTTATTGCCGTTGTTGATGTGTCAGTGAAGGTCATTACTCTATGTTCACAGTACTCCAAAGCAGTCGCAAATGCCTCTGCCGATATATCCCGCCTCGAAAAGCTGCTAAAGGGCTTGAAGACGACGCTGGACCACGCCGAAGCTCTCATCAAAGCACCGCAAGGTGCATCGCTGTCTACGTCGCAGAATCTGCAAGAGCAGCTCACGGCATGTCATTCTACACTTCAGAAGCTGCACGACAAGCTCGATGGGGGCGTCGCTCGTCAGACCAAACACCGGCTTTGGACCCGAGCCCTCAAGTGGCCATTCAGCCGTGATGAAATAGATTCCATGGTGTCTACCCTTGAGCACTGTCATCGCAGAATCATGGACGGGCTACTGATAGATCAAACGTAAGTATAATTTCCAACGTACGCTTGACAATGACAGGCTGACGCACTATAGCACTTTGCTTCTTCATATCAAAAGTGGTGTCGACGGCGTCTCTGCAATGAGTGAAGATGTGTCTACAGCTCGACAGCCTCGTTTTTTTGTACCTTTCCCTCGGGATCCAGATTTTGTTCCACGACCCGCCATTCAGACACAGATTCACGAGCAACTCGCAGGCAAGTCGAGCCGACAAGCGCTGTTTGGCATGGGAGGCTTTGGGTAGCACGCTCTTTCGACTGCTACCACTTCGAGGCTAACAGCAAGAAGGAAATCCCAGATTGCCATCGAAATTGCGTACAATGTCCATGACTCCAGTCCCGAAAAGAGTGTCTTCTGGATCCACGGGGCCTCACGGGCGACACTCGAGCAATCCTATCGATCTCTTGCCGACAACCTCGCCCTCCCTCGTCGGCACGATCCAAAGACCAATATTCTAGCGCTTGTCTGTGACTGGTTACAGAGAGATGATGTAGCCCCGTGGCTACTTATTCTCGACAATGCTGACAACTTCGATACGTTTTTCAGTCAAACGGAAGATATTCCGATAGCATCATACCTTCCAAAGAGCAACAATGGAAAAACCTTAATCACGTCGCGAAATCTGGACGTCGCTGAGAGGCTTACAGGCGGCCATAAAGCCATTATATCAATTCCAGCGATGAAGAGTGACGAGGCACTACTTCTTTTACAGGAGAAGCTCACTTCTAGCTACAACACAGCCACAGCCACAGATCTTATTCGCTGCTTGGATTATATTCCGCTTGCTGTTAATCAGGCCGCTGCATACATCAATCGCCGTCGTATCTCTATCCATGAATACATGGAACGTTTCAAGGAAAGCGACAAGAAGAGAATAGGCCTATTAAAACATGATGGTGGAGATATACGACGGCATGAAAGCGTGTCAAATTCGGTTGCAATCACATGGGAAGTGACTTTCAACCAGATTCGTCAAGAGAGCCCTGATGCAGCAAGTTTGCTTTCGCTCTTGAGTTGCTTTCAGCCGCAGAACATTCCACATTACATGTTATCCGGGTATACAGAGTGTGAGCAGAGAACAGAAGATGACGAAAGCGACGATGAGACACTGGAGAAAGACTTGGATGTTCTGTTCGCATACTCGCTCGTTAAGGCATCCTCAGAACCAGATCTATACGAGATGCATTCCTTGGTCCAGATCTGTACGCGGGCTTGGCTCTCTGGACTGGGCCAAGTCGCACGCTGGGGGACGTTATTTTTGCATTTAGCAGCGGAACATTTCCCGAACGGGCTCTTTGAAACATGGAATCGATGTCAGCTGTTACTACCACACATTGAGAGACTACTGGAGAAGCGACCGGCTGACGAAAGCCAAGGTCTCGATTGGGGCTTCTTGCTGACGAATGTTTCGCAGTATATGATTGAGAAAGGTGACTACAATACGGCCCTGGATCTTGCCCGGCAATCAGCAGAGATTCGAGAGGAGTTACTAGGGCCTAATCATTATAACACACTGAACAGCCTGGACCGCCTGGCGTTCACCTACGGGTGCCAGGGCCGATGGGTGGAGGAAGAAAAGCTTCAGGTGCGGGTGATGGAGACTTCCAAGACGAAGCTAGGCGTGGACCATCTCGACACGCTGAGCAGCATGAGAAACCTGGCGTCGACATACCTGTTTCAGGGCCGATGGGTGAAGGCAGAAAAGCTTCAGGTGCGGCTGATGGAGACTTCCAAGACGAAGCTAGGCGCGGACCATCTCGACACGCTGAGCAGCATGATCAACTTAGCGGTAACATATGGTGAGCAGGGCCGATGGGAGGAGGCAGAGAGGCTTGAGGTGCAGGTGACGGAGGCTCGCACGGCGAAGCTTGGGGCGGACCATCCCGAGACGCTGTCCAGCATGGCCAACTTGGCGGTAACATATAGTGACCTGGGCCGATGGGAGGAGGCGGAGAGGCTCCAGTTGCAGGTGATCGAAGCTCGCATAACTAAGCTTGGGGCGGATCATCCTGACACACTGTTCGATATGAATAACCTGGCGTCCATATATAGGCACCAGGGCCGGTTAGAGAAGGCGGAGAGGCTTGAGGTGCAGGTGATGGAGGCTCGCACGACGAAGCTTGGAGCAACACATCCTCTAACACTGGCCGGCAAAGGCAACTTAGCGGCAACATATACGAAGCAAGGCCGATTGAAAGAGGCAGAGACGCTTGAGGTACAGGTGTTGGAGAGTCGCAAGGCGAAGCTTGGAGCGGACCATCCCGATACACTGACCAGCATGAATAATTTGGCTTTCACTCTACAGAGACTTGGTCGACTTCACGAAGCCCTTGAATTAATGCATAGCTGCGTGTGTCTTCGCCAGCATATTCTTGGTCAATCACATCCGGACACTAAATTTTCCGAGAAAGCAATCGCGAGATGGCAGCAAGGTACAGAGTAGCACCTAATACAAAGGATATACACTGGAGTATATGAGCTATTTGTTATAAACCGGTTTTATATGTGATTAATTTAGTGTCCAGCTTGGGACACATTCTGTCTTGTCATTTTGACGTTACTACGTGGATTCTGTATGACGTAGAAGCGGTAAAGCCAGAGTAGTAAATAGAGCCAAAAGGCATTTGTTCTTTCGATGCTGGTTTTTCATTGGATATCAAGATCCGGCCGTAGTTCTAGCGTCGCGGATAACTCGAACACATCCTGATCTCACTATTCTGTCGGTTGACCGATCATGGTGTCGTGGCAACCATTTTGCGCAAGCCTGAGCCAAATGTATTGGCACTTTACCAATCACAATAGATAGATTGTATAATAATAGTATGCTACTAAATATCTCTTAAGTTTATCTAACATCAATATCAATATAAGACCCAGACGCGTTGCACTGGAGTCCAACATGTGGCCAGAGTCACGCTTCATCAAAGCTGACAAACACCAACTACCTGGCCACACCACAGCACATTGAGCGTTCAGTTTTGACAAAGTTTACCGAGTGCTGCTTCCCCCGAATCTACTTGTCCACATACCATCAACGCCACCAAGAATTAATCAACCGGTGTCAGGTAGAATGTGCGGCTTCAAACGCTGTCAAGAAAACTAGCCTCACAATTTACTTCAGCCCTACAACTCTCGCACTGCACGGCTCCGCTTGGATCTAGCTTTTTGACTTTTCTTTTTCTATTTGACGGGAAGCTTTTTTCATGATGAGTCTCCACTGAATAAGCCTCGATCTGGAGCTAGCATTGTACGCCACGTGCGCTAAAAAACATCGGCAGCCCGCTCCCGAGAAGCATAGATCGTGACATTGTAAAGTTGTGTAGGGGACCAATACCCGTGATGAACACAAACGTTATCCGATTTAGACTACTGGGGCTTTGCTGTAATTTTTACTTTCATTGTCGGCAAGACTTTGGGCCAGTAGATGAAGTAGTGGTGTTGAATAGAGTTTTTGTACAAGCACTTTGCCAGCCACCGCCATTGAAGCTACCAACCGAACTTCGTCAGGTCATGTCCGGCCATCAAACTCTGAATGCCGCACTTCTATATATATTCGTTCTCTCCCTCTCCCTCCGTCCTCTTCTTCACTCCAACAACACGTCTTTAGCTTTGAAACCATCTTTCACTTTACAAAACATTCTTCACCTTTTACAACGGTTCTGTACCTTTGTAACAACTCTTCACCTCTACACAACACCTCACCTCCACACAACACTTCACCTCTACAACCACTTGTCACCTCTACGACAGCCCTTCACCATCCTCTCTCACCCATCCTCTCTCACCCAACCTTCTTTCCCACGACTTCATTCGCCCCAAGTCATGGCCGACGAGGATACCAGCACCAACCCCCGCGACCTTCGGGCCGCTCCTTCCACCCACAACCCCGACTCTGAGGACTGCTGCGTCATCTGTCTCGAAGAAATTAGCGATCCCTGCGAGCTCGCCCCCTGCGGCCACTACAACTTTGACGTCGGCTGCATCGGCACCTGGCTCGCCGTGAGCCGTCGCTGCCCGCTGTGCAAGGTCCTTGTCAACCAAATCATCCGCGGCCCGCGCGGCCTCCCTGGCCGTCCCATCAACGACATTCGCAGCCCGGGTGAAATCCTCCTCGCGCAGCTCTGGCCAGGTCCATCCTCACACACCCCCGCAACGCGTCGTCCCCGGTACACACCCGCCGACTTTGCCGCCGCCGGTGCCGCATACGCCCGCAGCATGAGACGCGCGGCAAACACCGCACCCCGCGACATTGCGCATCGTCGCGACGTCTACCCGCGGGGTCTCCTCTTCATACACGTCGACTCGGGCTCCATCAGCGGCTACCGCGAGCTCCCGCCCGCGCTGCTCCACCGCGAGCCGCAGCTCATCACGCGCGCCCGCGCCTTTCTCCAACGCGAGCTGCGCGTCCTTGACTCTGTGCCGGCCGAGCGCGCCGCCTTTCTCATCGAGCACGCCGTGAGCGTGCTCCAGAACCGGGATATCGGCACCGGCATGGGGCTGCTCGAGGTCCTGCTGACGGCAAATCTGGGCCGGAGCTCGGCGCGCTTGCTGTCGCACGAGCTGGGGGCGTGGCTGCGCAGCCCGTACGCGAGCCTGGAGGAGTGGGATGCTGCGGTGCGGTATCCGCGTCTTGGCCGACAAGCGACGGCAAGAGTGGAGGAGGAGAGGCAGAATCGCCTCCGGGAACAACAGGAGATGGAGAGACGACAGCGGGTGCGCAACCGGATTGAGGGGGAGTACAGGTTTGGCGTTTGGCTACCGAGTCGCGCATATATGTCGCACCCTGGCAGATTTGGCGGACCCAGCGGATACGGAGGGTTCTCTGCAGATTTGGTCTAACGCCCATGCCCTCCTCCTCCTCCTCCTCGTACTAGATGCATCCCTATTCAGCCTACAGACAACAGTAGGGCAGCGGAAGGTGTCGTCATGAGTGGGCATGAAAACGATTGTGTCAGAGAAGCCTACGGCTTTCTGTCATTGATGACTTGCATCTTTGTTTTTTATTATTTTTCTTTACCGTCTGTGGGGGGATTCGGCGGTATACTGTGGACTTGGTATGCGCATTCAGACGCAACGAATTGTTATGTTTAACTTTGAATACTGTCATTTGGGACAGATAAGATGATACCCGGAATTTGAAGGCTCTTTTTGAAAAAGCTCCTTTAGCAGATTCTTTATACTAGACTGGAATAGCGCATCTCAACCAATAAAATCAATCATTAAACATCATGTACTCATTAAACATCAAGTGCTACATATTCTTCAACCCACCCAGATCCTTTTCCATGTTTCTCAACCTTGCCTGCAGTACCCTCTTCTTCGTCTCCAGCTCCCTCGCCTCTTCTTCTTCCCTCTTCAAATCCTCCTCCGTCCACACATCCCCCTCCTCATCCTCCCCCTCACCCTCCTCCCCCTCCTCCTCCTCATCCTCCGCCATCCAGTCCCGATTCTGACTCGCCAACTCGGCTCCCTGCTCCGCCACCTTGCCCTCATAGTACTCCACCGTCTCTTTCCCATTCCTATACTTTGCCCTCAGCGACGCGATGCGCTCCCGCGCGCCCGGCAGCTCATACACACCGCACAGCGTCTCCGCGCCCCGTAGCAGCACCTCCACGTCCACCACCGCACCCCCTCGACGGTCCTCCCGCAGCCGCTCGTGCATCGCGCCGCCCAGCACCGCCGCTACGGCCGTGTGTTTCCGGGGCTGAGCCGCCGCGCGTGTGGACGAGCCGCCGCCGCCGCCAGTCGTTACGTCGCCAGTCGCCGTCACGTTGAAGACGGTCTGGCGGCGCTTAGCCGCGGGTTTCGCGTCGTCAGAGGCAGAGACGGAGGCAGCGCGTTTGGTATGGGCGAGAGGAGGAGGTGGCGGGGGAACGGAGAATAGGGCGCGCTCGTGGGGTTCGGTGTCGCGGATCAGAGAGGTGATGTCGGGGGCGGAGAGGAGCGCGTTGGTGAATATTTTGGGAGGCGGGAAGCTGAGCATGGTGAGTTGATGATTCTTCGGCTTGTTTTCCAGAAATGTGGTCTTACGGAAGAGAGTCGATTCCTTGACAGGAGTAGCTGATTTGCTCCAGATGCGGACTCAGGCGTGACATTGTGGCTGTTTGTCGTGACGCGACTCTGGGCGCGTCCTGTTGCAGAGCAGGATCGACAAGTGTATAAGGATTAGAAAAGAACTCTGCGTTGCGTGGTGTCGTAGTTCGAAGCTTGAATGATATTGCGTTTTACGTAAAAGTCGCAAAAAAAGGAATGGCGGTTGGGAATTGGAAAAGAGACGTCGTTGAAATCGGAAGCTTGGCGGTACGGCAGTGGAGAGCAAAATACGGCTTCGCTGTCGCACGACCGCCCCGCGTCCCCCACTATGGCCGGCCGGCACATAGTTTATTTGGGTAATGATATTGACACACACGAAGCATTAGCTTCGAAACATGCTATGATGCTCTCGATTAATTACTATCATCTTGATTATGGTTCTTCTTCATCGGCCTTTTACCACCCTTGAAGACCCAATTTACACGAATATCGTCTTCCCTCCATACACACCAATGACTGGCGAACATGGTCATGCAACGCTTTCCCATTCTATGTCTATACCTATCTAATTGCGAAAACAAGAATCCCAGAAATAACAATAAACATGCTCATGGCAGGCATTTCCCATTTTCTGCCTCAGATCATCGCATCTGCCAATGTGGCCATGAATAACCCCATCAGAAGCGTTCGATCCCAGTACAACTCGAAACCAAATGCAGCCCATGTCTATCCATTGAACTTCTTTCCAAACAACAAATTCCTTCCCAAATTACATCGCAAGATGGTGTCATGAACCAAACATCATTCCAACAAGTCATTTCATATGCCGTCAATTCCTTGGACCATCAAGACTATCCCCTTCATTTCCATCGACCACATGATATCATTCATTGCGAGTCTTCCATCTCGTTAATCTCAATTGTCCAGTAAGGCAGCTGCATGCCGAGGTGCTGAGTCGGAAGGTACTCGTCCTCGCTCGAGTTAGGCTCTTCAAGCTCGTCAATGCGCGGCTCTGGCGGGTCCTGGAAGAGCAAGCTGCCGCGGTGCAAGCGCTTGCGCATGCGGCGTGCGCTGGAGCCAACCTCGTTGACGTCGAGACCGCCGTCGTCTGAGTCGTCCGAGGCGCTACGCTCACTAAACGTGCGTTTACCGGTGATACTACTCGAGACACTGAGCCGGCGTCGGCGCATGTACTGCTGCCATTTGTAAAAGGCAGCTTCTTCCGTGTCCTGCTCTGCTTCCTCGTCCGAGGCTTCGTTGCTGCAGTGAAGGTTACGCATGTCTTGCATCATCCTGATGGGTAGCTCTCGGTGCTCAAAGGGTGGTCCGTGGTCGTCTCTGTGCTTGGAGCTCGATCGGCTGCGATTGGATTCGATTTCATATGGGTCCAGGACAGATAGGCCATTGTCGCTATCCATGGGATCTATCTCCTCGAGGACAAAGTCGCAGACGGTGGTTGTTGCGGTAGTAAAGGTGGTGAAAACCGGCGATTCCATCGTTGGTCGTGACATGCCGTCGTCATCGTTGTCGCTGTCGTCTTCCTCCTCCTCTTCGTTCTCATTGTCAACATCTTCCTCCTCCACCTCTTCGTCATCGTCGTCTTCGTCTTCGTCTTCATCATCTTCATCATCATCATCATCCTCGTTAACCTCCTCCATGTGTACTACTCTTCCGACGGAAGGGATTGGCCGTTCCCCAGTAGAGTTATCCAGTTCAGAGTCTTCTTCCTCCTCCTCGTCTTCTTCAATGTCTTCCTCCGAGCCAGGCTCTTCTTCGGACGATGATTGGGTATCAGATGCAGCTAGAGGCGACGGCGCCTTGATGGGTCCACGTGAATAGTCGAGCTCGTCTTCTTCGTCGTCTTCTTCTTCTTCTTCTGCTTCTTCTTCTTCATCATCATCCTCATCTCCAGACGAGTACTCGTCATCATCGAAATCATCTGGAACTTCAGACGAGGAAGAGCGAGGGCTGAGCTGCTCTGGCCTGACAGTCGGCCGGTAGCTAAACTGGTGGTCGTGACCGACGGGTCGAATGTGAGGGTCCATTGGAACGCTGCGAGAAGATTGATCAAAGACAGGCTGGCTCTTGCGAGTTTTCTGGGGTGATGCTGTCGGTGTATGTGGAGGAGAGGTTGGGTCAGCTTGAGACTTGGTCTGCTGAAGTTGCTGGCGACTCAAGTTGAGGTTAGGCATCGCAGGCTGCCGTCTACCACCTTTGGGAGCAGGCATGGCGAGGGTGCTAAGCGGTAGGGGTTATGCTGGCAGCAGGAATTGTATAAAAATCCGCGAATTTGTTTCAAAGGGGGGATGAATGTTGCGGTGTCAAAGCGAACGTGGAGGAGATGTAAAAACGTGTGTTGATGTGCTGTTCCGCCGTCAATTGACCCTGTGTGTTCTCGCTCTCGACCGGTGGTAGGCGGTGCCAAGTAGGAAGAGTCACAGTTGCGGCAAGCACACGCAAGAGGGCCGCAGCAATTCTATGGGACGAAAAGCGGCCGCTGCAGGCAGGGAACGGGTAGTTGTATGCCGGCGACTGCAGGACAGGCCGGGTTAAAAAGAAACGTATTGTCTTGCAGGTCGCAGTGCCTAGTTCAAGGTAATTGGTGATTGGCCTTTGGTGTTCTATGGTTCAATGCATGGGCATGCGCCAGAGAGGGGCAGCGGGAGAGCGCTATACTCAGATAGCGGTGCGGGAGCGCAGGGCAAGTTGCGGTCGAGTCAGGGAGTCCAAGTCCCGAGTATGAACCGCCAGAGCGGAGAAGAAGGCAGAGTGCGGTTTGCGATGGTGGTCATGATAATGGGGGGAGATGGAGGGGTGGTTTGGAGAGAGCAGCGAGGACGAGAGCTGCTTTCTGTTCGAGGGCTGCGCTGCGTATAATTATCTGTGTGCGTGTGCGTGCCTGTATGCAAGAGTGCGTTTGCTGGACACGAGAGATGTCTGATGGTACTGGAGTAATCGGCTCCCTCTTGGATTTAAATCAGCCTGCTGCTGAGCCTTGACTGGAAAGAGGAAAAGGCAGTACCCGAACAAGTACTGACGTGACGGTCTAGGGCCGTCTTGGAATGGCGATGGTGTTGAATGTGGCGGGCGAGACGGCCTCGAACGGCGAAGCTGTGCGCCTTGGGGAGGGCTGAGCGAGGAGCAACAGGGCACGCGGATTGACGAGCCACTAGAGCCGAAACGGGATATAATTGGTGAGTGGTCGTGGTCAAACAGCAAACGTTGCCTGAGTCGCCCATAGATAGGTAGGTATTGTTGAGGGCAAGAGGACGAGGACGAGGGTGGGCGAGGGTTGATGAGAAGGCAAAGAGGGCAAGCCGGCCAGTACGGAACTACCCAAAGTAATATGTCGGCAAGGAAAAAAAAAAGGAAGCGAGAGGGCAGGGAGAAGAGCTGAGAGAGGGAGACAGGGAAAAAGGACCAGGGCGGTAGATGAGGCAGACTGGCAAGCAGTCAGCAAGCAGGCAGCAAGCAGCAAGCAGCACAGGCAAGCGGCAAGCGAAACACCACATGTTAAGAAGGTCAGAAATTCAGAAATTCAGCAAATTACCTAAAAAATCATTTCAGCTCAGTCCAGCTCATCAGAAGCGTCTCATATGAAGGGCGTTATAGGGCTCTGCATGCAAGCTAGCGGCTGCTAGCGGAGCGCACCCAGGGGTCATCTAGGGACTGTGCCACTATAACACGACCAATTTGCGCTGTACCTTATAATAGGTAGGCCTCAATGCGCTGTATCTCGCCAGTTCTTGGTAAGGTATCCCTATCTCGGTAGAAGCCGAGGACAAAGGGCGTGACTCGGTGACAAAAGCCAAGGTCAAGATGAATTGTTCAGCCGTCAATACGCATACAGTCCAGGAAGCTCATTTCTTGTTCCTCTTTCTATTTCTTTCCCCGCCGTTTCAGATTCTCTCGTGGTGCTGGATCTGGCGGTCTGGACCTGGATGGATGCTACTTCGTATGGCCTTGCCAGATACAATTGGGACAGGTAGCTGCTGTAATGTTTCGCTCAGTGAAAAAATGGAGGAAATAAACAAACGTCAAAGGAAAACGAAAAGAAGGAAAAATAATGTCGCCGTCTTTCGAAAACAAAGTTTGTGCAACAATGAAACAGCCTGCTCCATGTCGCGCCGGCAGCTCCACGGCATCTTATACAAAAGCTTCCGCCTTCTTCCCGCCTACCTATGGGTCGGTCTGCGCACTCACCTACCTATCTCGCTAGCCCTCAAATCAACAAGATAAACCTCGTCTCTCTCGCTGACTGGCCCATGAATACGTCCTGGCACAAACTGCTTGTCTGTACCTGCGCCCGCCGGGGCCCCCATGCGGCGTCTATGCTGTGCATCATCTGCTCTCGCGTTGGGCATCAATGCTTCCCGCACATGTGTCGCAGACTCAAAAGTCTCCCCTTTTTTTCTTGACAATCGACGCCCAAAAGACTCATTCTTCAGACCAGGCCCCTCCAGCTGCGCACAACAATCCACACTTGCGTAACTTCTAGAACAGCCGGGAAATTTTTTCTGACTGCCCATATTAACATCCTACCAGTAAAAGCCTCTCGAGTGACGAGCCACCCATCCGCTGAACGGCCATGACAGGGATTTAGCACGAGCCTAATGCACCTCGACGAAGAGGGGTCGACATGGCCGTGTATGGATTCCCCGTGACTGCCGGCTCTGGGCGAGTCCCAGTTTCTTGCTTCATGCTATTACTCTGAAAGGCTGAATACACACGGGTTGCGAAATAATGAACATGGCCGTTGTTCGAAATTGGTATTATGCGATATGCTCCGTGTAATGCTCTTGGCTGATATCGCGTGCCAACGCGGAGCAAGCCCGCAGCAACTATATATGGAAACTCTAATGACGCTAACTAGTGTATACTTCTGCAATCGGAGCTTTCCTTTTCGTCCCTTACTTGGGTCCGTGTTTCATGTTTGAAGCGGCTGAAGATGAGCATTACGAGTTTTCAAATCTGACAATGACGCAAAGTTCTACACGTGCAGAGACTGCAGACTCTCCTGCAATACACAAACAATCTTCACCAGCCCCCAATTGTGTGTGAAACCTCAATTTATGCAAATTTCAATGTTCCATGTACACATAGTGCCAACGACCCCAGCAGGCTCAGCCCTCTACGCCATGTCCATGCACAGTTCACATGCAGATACAGCCCTCTGACGTCGCATTGGCCGTGAGCCTTGATAGCACCTCGGGACAGCTCTCCGTCCATTTAACCCCAGCAGCCAATCAAAAGCATGACGTGTTTTCAAAGGTCATTTCGAGCAGATCTACACTCAGCCGCGCAAGCACCGCGCAAGATCCCTACATGCTTCCACGTGCCGCGGCATTTATACAAAGACATACGATACTCCGCAAATTAGTAGCGGCATCAACTCTTGCACAAACCGTCATCTAATCGTATACAGTCTGGTTCCGTTGCAGGACCTCCTTCACTGCCCGGCAGGCTGGCGCCATGTAATATGCAAGTGCTCGTCGCAGTGCTTTGGCCAGCGGGGTCTTCCGGATGCCACCCCATGAGCGAGCCGCGAGCGAATCACTGGCCGCGGGTGTCTGGTGGCCTCGAAAAGCATCGACCCTGTACGTCAACCTTGTGCCTGTCTTCTGTCTGGTGATTCAATATCGCAGTGATGGTACAGGTGCATGATCCGCTGGACGCTATCAAGCCCCCTTCGCTCCATGACAAGCCTGCCACCACGTAGTGTCCCCGCAGCAGGCGGCAGAGGTACAATGCTACAGAAAACGAAACAAGTTAATGCGGCATTGCACAAGCTTTTGTATTATAACATCTGTATGCTATAGTGCATGCGCTCCTCTTTTTCCGCGATGATGCTAAATTTCGACATCATGAAATACTTCTGCATCTATAACGTCTGATTACCACTTCTGGAGAAGTCGGGGTAGCTCGCAACTCGGTGGGATAAGTGGAGTTGCAGCTACAAATGCGGGTGCCAGACAGCGTTCGAGTAGCGCTGTTAGGGTTCTGCCGAGTGGTTGCGGTAACTGCTAACAAGTCGGCTACACCGCTGGCTGCTACGCTGCGACTGTATCCGCCTCCCCCGCTGATTCAGCAGCCAAAACGGCCGCAAAAAATATTCGTCCCCTCGGTTGAGTGGGCCGTCTTTAATCGCCTTCGACCCTCAGAACTACGTGTGCGACTCTACGTCTTCCCAACGCGACATCATCGACGCCATCCTACATACACGTCAGATGTCCTGTACCATCATTTGTTAAACTTATCTTGTTGGAAATCCCATTGTAATCTACCTCGATTCTACGCGACTCATCGTTACTTCTCGATCGAACACGCTTGCCGACGACATGAACACCGCTGGGGGGCAGCCGCAGCAGGGCCAGGCTGGCCAGGCCGGCCAGTCTCAGTCGCGCCCTCCGCCCATGTATCAGCCGGCTCAAATTAGAAGTCTGCCCTTTCTCAGTGAAGAGGAAAAGGTCAAATACGAGCATGGCGTCACGGGCCTCTGGACTCGCATGAACAGCTCCCCGCCCAACAGCCAGGATCACCTCGCAGCGCGTAATAAAATTATCGAGTTTTCGCGCATGCTCATCAACAAGATCCAGAGTCGCCGAGCGCAGGCGCAGCAGCAACAAGGCCAGCAGCAAGGTCAACAACAAGGTCAGCAGCAAGGTCAGCAGGTCGGAGCCCAACGCCCCCAAGGACAGACGACCCAGCAGCAGACAGCCGCGGCGCAACATAAGTCGGCCCAGCAGCCGGCTGCTGCTGCCGCCAAGCCGGCTGGTAATGCTAATGGAGGAGCTGTCGCACCAATCCAGAGTTCGACGGCCGAGAAACCCTCAGTCACCGCAGCCATTACGCAGCCCAAGGTCCCAGAGCGC
This sequence comes from Beauveria bassiana ARSEF 2860, assembly GCF_000280675.1. Lineage (NCBI taxonomy): Eukaryota > Fungi > Ascomycota > Sordariomycetes > Hypocreales > Cordycipitaceae > Beauveria > Beauveria bassiana. Next base: position 101,675 of record NW_007930858.1, read on the forward strand.
TTGATGAATCTTGTCAACAAGATGACGTTCAAAGCGCCCCATCATCTCTCTGAAAAGTCTGCCGCTGACGCCGCGAAATGGGTGGAAGATTTGAAAGTGCGTTATGGACGTGCTCTCATGACCATGGAATCTGCCAAGAACAAGGTCGCCAGCATGGACAAGGTCTTTCAAGAGCGCACCCAAGCCGGCAACCCTTTGAAAGACGAAGAGCTCCGCCAGTACCGCGAGCATCGAGAGAAGCAACTCGAACTGCACAGCAACGGGCAAAAGTGGATCGAGACGGTGAGGAAGCAGCAGGAAACTGTTCAAGGCCTCAGCCAAGGTGCAAGTGCAGGTGCTACGCAGAATAAGGCAAACGGCGCAGCAACGCCGGCAGAGCAACAGAATCAAAACGTCACGGCATCAGTCAATGCCGCCGTCGAAGCCGCCAAAAATCAACAGCAAAATGCCGGCCAGCAGCAGACACCGGCGACAAACACCCCGACGCCGCAGCAGCAGCAGGCGCGCATGGCCCAGAATGCGGCGGCGCGGGGTGGTGCAGCGGTTAAACAAGAGCCACCGGCCCCCGTCAACACAGCCCTCGCCAACGCGCAGGCACAAACTCCAGCTCAGGGTGCCGCACGGGTAGCCACACCGCAGAGCGCCAACACGCAGGCAGTACCTGGAGGGCAAACTAGAGCTTTGAGTCACTCTGCCGCCATGTCACTTGCAAACCAACGCGCAGCCGCTCAGCCGGCAAACGCCACCCTCGCAAACCAGCAGCAGCAACAGCAGCAGCAACAGCAGCAGCAACAGCAGCAGCAACAGCAGCAGCAGCAACAGCAGCAACACATGGCTCAGCAGCAACAACCGCAGCAGCAGCAGCAGCAGCAGCAGCAGCAGCAGCAGCAGCAGCAGCAGCAGTCGCCAGCCAAACACCAACAGCAACAA